>NC_079428.1:17246076-17360946 GCF_026213295.1 Gadus chalcogrammus
GTTGGCTAACCAGCCTTCCATACTGGTTTATTGCAGGATGCCGTACCTGGGATACGATCAATCCCCACCTATATGGTGGTATAGATCGCAAAGTGGAGGGATGGAGACAGAGTCTTCAGCCGCATCTGCCTTATGCAGCCATATGTGTGCGTCATAAATACACATCAGGGCGACTATAAAACAAAAGATAATTTATCAGAGTTAAAATTATTAAAGTGTTGCAGCAGTATTAGTGGCATTTGAAGGTAAACCCACTACTTCCGAATCCAATTTGACAACATAGCATGTATGACTCCTTCCCAGCAGATGTGGCGTCAATTCACCTATTGTCCTTTACTAGGGAGATGTGAAAGAAAACAAAAATCACAATATTAAAACTTGCATTTTCAATATTGGGCGACTCTCTTCTGTCTTAACCGTTACTTAAAATCACAATTCTCTTCATAATCCTATCCGATTGCCTTTCACTATCTATTTAAATTGGACGACCTAATTAAACCTTTTATTCTACCTATTGCTTGCATTTAGTGTTTTCCATATTTTGATTCACTACTATACCAAACCCAAATCCTCTATGTTGATCTTAACTAGTTTATTCAACACTGAATTGATACATTGTTTCTATTTAGTAATTAACCATATCGTTTTATCTGAAGTATGCTTGTGTATCCCCTTGTGTACTCAGTCACTTGGAGTAGGAGAGGATTCTCCCCTACCTCGGCAGCCCTGACACACACACGAGAACAGGCTCACACACACCCTTTCTCATTTTATTTTACTTATTTGTTTTAAATGACATTTGTCATTGTGGATAACCTAAATTAGAAATTTGGATAATGTTTTATCATACTTATTTGGTCTAAATTTTAAGTATTGCCGATTGTTTTTTCTAAATTATAAGATCACTTTTAATAAATTGTCTATTACTTATCATAATCTTGAAGGAAATATTTTATTTGTGTTGTTATCTTAGCACCTAGACCTCGTCAGGTCCAAGCACCAAAATAACATCCACCTATCCACGCAGAGTCCATGGGTTGGGTCCGCTCCTCGTTTGATGAGTCACTTTACCCTGGCGCCATTGAACCCATTGACTCCTGTGGAGTGTGGTGTGCAGACAATTTTTAACGCTAATTGCTCATGTTTGAGTCTAAATAATTATTCCTAAATCCTGTAATCACCATTTAACTTGCTCAGGGACACATCAACACTCAGCTAGGAGAGATGGGGATCGAACCAGCAACCCTTCGGTTACTAGACAACTGCTCTACCTCCTGAGCTAAACGACCCCAGCCACCTCTCCGCTGATTTATTACCTCCGGGTCGGTCCGTGTCCGCCCTTTTTGCTGTCTGGTGGAAAAGGGTTAGTTAAACAATCCTTCTTAGAATGTCCTTCCTGGTTGCACCCAAAACATATTAAAGGACCTCTGCGTTGTCCTTGGGATCCTGGTTGTTGATTGTTTCTAAACTGTCCTCGGGGCCCCTGATTCTGTCTATTTTTATTTGTGGGGTTCCCATAATTATGGATGTGCACATGTGTAACAGGTGGAGTAGGTGACAGTTGGCTCTGAGGCTGTTCTACTGGAAGAGAAAATGCCAATCGTGGATATTGGTTTTGAAGTGCGCCCTGCTGGGCGGCTTGCGATATTACGGCAGCTGGTTCTAAAACACCTGCCTGTCTCTTCTTATCTCTTTCCTTCCTTGTGAGATCTTCCAGCTGAAGCTGATATAGCTTCCTCTGGAGCTCTTTGCTTTTTTCCTGTATTCTTTGTTTATTCTGACGATATTCATCCACTGCATGAACTAAATGGTCATTAAAATCTCTATGAGATCCTGATGTAGACAGTCCAACCACATCCTCTAGCTTGGCTTTGATTGAGCTAGGTAGAATCTCTATCACAGAGTTTCTGAACATGACCGAAAACACAGGATGGATCTCAGGATTCTCATTCGTCTCCAAGCGCCATCAGTCCACTTGGGCCTGGAGGTAGGATGCAGGATTCTCTGTGTCGTTGATAGGGAGACCTCTCATGTTTTTATGATCGATATGGGTCGGAAACTCCCTTCTGAGTGTGGCCCACATCGCCACTCTGTAGCGATCAAGTGAAAGCCCATCGAGCATTGCGTCCATTATATCCAACCCTCCATTCCTCAGTACAGACTCCATTTTAGATAACCCCAATACTCTTGCTAACAGAGCTTTCAGGTCCCCCACTGCCATTAGCTTTCCCACTGTGAGTTCCTCAAATGTTCTAATCCATTTAGACGCCCCGTTATGTATGTTAGGGAGTTTAGCAATGACTCCCTCCAATTCCTGTGAACCCCACGGTTGATAATGGACCTGTTGTCCTTCGACTAGAATAGGATAGTTCCCTGGAGAAGTTTCGGGTGCCCTTTTCCCCCTTTGTGATTTCCTTAGTTTCTCATCTAACTCGAGTGGTGTGGGGCTTAGTACTGCTGTACTGCAGCCAGGCTCCTCTGCCCCTTGTGTCCCAGACCACTCCTCCTTTCTTTTGTTCCGCTTCTTTAATTTCCTTTTAGCATTCTTAGTAATGTGTTGTACACATGGTTGTGATGACCCTTCACCAACATGCTCAATGTCATCCTCCTCCTCTCCTTCATTCTCGTTTTCACCCTCACTACAACAAATGTCAGCATTGTTACACTCTTCCCTTGCTTTCCTGATCCCCTCATAACAGTCCATGTGTATGGGTGCGCCCCTCCTCCCCTGTGTGTTACATTTATTATCTCCTTCATCTAGTGTGACTTCCCCTTTAGATTCTACGTTGTCTTTTAGCAATGGGTACAACGGTACTAGTTTGTGCAGCGGTGACTCAACCGTCAGAGGCAATGGTTGAGCCTTGTTGTTATTAGCTATTATTTCTCCCGCCACTCTCTGTAATGTTCGCCACCTCTCTCCTTCCTCTAAGAACAAAGCTAGTACTGACTTTTCCCTGTCCCTCTTTGCTGAGGCCGTTTTTCCACTTCTGTTATCTATGTAATTCCTTATCACTACCTCCATGTCCCGATACATTATTGGATCAAAAGTCCCTCCCATGGGCCATATAGTACCTGCTGCTTCTGTCCTTTCTTCCCAATTCTCAGAGATCTTTTTCATCTCACCTTTGAGCAATAGACGGTCTCTACTCAAAATCTCTACCGCTGTTGGTGCCATTTTTAATTATTACTTTATTTATCTATTCTGAAGTACAATATTTATTAATACAATTTATTTGAGTTTATTCTGCTAGTTATTTTCTATACTTTATTATCTCTAAGCTACAAACGTGAACTCCTCCCCGGCGCTCGTCTCCCTCCCTGCTTTGCAGGCTCCTGCTCGTCCCCTGTGTGATTGCTCGTGCACGTGCAGTTAGTCAGCGCGGTGATGTCAAAGAAGATTTACACATTTATTCAGCACTTCAACAAATTAACTATTCTCTATCCGTCTAATTTATTTATGATTATCAACTAATTTAAACAAATTAACTATTCTCTGTCCGCCTAATTTATTTATGACAGAATCAACAACAACAAAAAATGAACCGGGTCGTAAAAACCTCCGAGGTAACTTAATCCTAACACGACTTAAATACAGACAATAAGCCGGTTCATACAAGTTCTTTATCTTATATTGAAAAATGTCCGAATTGTTTGTAATTAATTACAAATAAAAAGTTGACCGAGCGTAGAAACTGGCCTTTTGATTAAAATATGAACGGTCGGATGGTACTCCAAACAACAAGCCTATTCTTCCAAAACAATGGCTGAATACATAAACACTCGACCAGATCAAAAACAGACAAGAAACTTCTCAAAATACCAACTCATGCGGTACTCCAACCAAGAAACTTATCTATTCAAAAGTGCGAGAAGCCCGTTTTCTCAAGATACCAAGACCGGAATTAGAAATCCCCCCTTTTCTGCAGTCCAACTGGTCCAAGCAAAGAATTTAAAAATCCCCCCTTTTCTGCAGTCCAACTGGTCCAAGCAAAGAATTTAAAAATCCCCCCTTTTCTGCAGTCCAACTGGTCCAAGCAAAGAATTTAAAAATCCCCCCTTTCCTGCAGTCCAACTGGTCCAAGCAAAGAATCTAAAATTCACCCGTCGGTATCCCACGGAAGCCCTTCTCAAATAAAAATGAATTCATCAACGGCAATGAATTCCAACCCAGCTTTCTGGGATACTCTCAGTCATCCAACAGGTAGGCCTACTTCAACCGACCTGCGGACCGGCACTGTCCTTCCTTCTTCCAGAAGACAGCCACAGGACTTTACAGAAGGCCTATTTAAACAAAACACTGCACTGTCCTTCCTTCCTTCAGAAGACAGCCACAGGACTTTACAGAAGGCCTATTTAAACAAAACACCAAAACACCAATAACAATAACTTGTGTCAAAATAGGGAGCCACGCGTCTTGGTCATTTAGAACCACAGCGCCTAGGGCTTATGTGCGCGCGCACGTCAATCTCTTCCGGAGCTCCCGTCTCTCTCACTCGCTCATTTATCTATAATTTTGGTTCGTTTGATCGAAGAGACACTTTACCTGCTGCTCGGCGTTCAGACGGGGCAAGAACAGATCAAACGACTCTATCCTATATATGGCAAGACAACTTACCCTTGAGCTCTGGTCGTATGATCCGTTCGCGTCCCGTCCTCTGGCCCGGCAGCTGACGAGTCCCTATTTCATCCTGTTCGTGACGCCAATATATGGAAGATTTACCGAGATATAAAACACTTAGACTAATTCAAGAGAGAGAGTAAAATGAAAACGAGGGGTCCGGAGCAAGAATTGACAAAAGACTTTATCGTGCAGAAAAACAACAACGACAACAGCCTGAGTGAGTCTGCAGAGCCTCTGGCTTGCCAACAGATTCAAACCTCTTCTTAAACACACAAAAGCACAGTCCTCAGCAGTTTCTTGTTTTTCTAGGTGTCCACACATAATAAAACACAAATACTTCTAAACAGATGGTCACCGAGATAGTCTAGGACCCAGGAAGTGGAGTCAGCATGCATTGTCTCAGTAGACAACTGCTCCTGGGGGGTTGCGCCCCAACCCCTGCTCTGACCCAAGACTCCCAGGCCTCGTGACCAGCCCTGGATCAAAATCCAAGACGCTTTACATGTTTTCTACCATTAGATATACAGGCCTAATTTTAATCATAGTTTACCATAGAATATAATCATTAATTTCTACCACACAAGCACACCATCCGAGAGGGTTTTCAGTGTCGCTGGAAATGTTGTCACCCCTCTCAGATCCTCTCTCAAACTGTATAAGGTTAACATGCTGGTTTTCCTTGCTCGTAACAAGGACATGACCGAGTTATAAATCATCGCTGTGTGTGTGTGTGTGTGTGTGTGTGTGTGTGTGTGTGTGTGTGTGTGTGTGTGTGTGTGTGTGTGTGAAATTGTAGTGCCTGGTTTCTCTTATTTTGTATAGGCTACTTAATTTAAAAAAAAAAAAACGGGCAATTATTTTATTTATTTATTATTTATTTTATTTTATGCATTTAAACGTTCAGCCTTCTCCTGAATTTAGTTTTTAAGTTCAATCAGGAGAAACAACTTGCATCTGTGCCGTTACCGCCCTTTGATCTGCATTCAATAAATAAGAAGTGTTATAAAATTGCCTCGTCTTTTTTTTAATAACCTTTTTTAAATTAAAAAAATTAAAAAGAATTGCAATAATATCGCATACCGCGATATTGCGCCCCCGCGGTGAAAATTCCTCAACCGTGACAGCCCTACCGCTACACCCGTAGTAGAGAGGTGTTGCTGCATTGTCTATACAACAGAGACAACGCAGCGATATCAACATGAGTTGTTCTAACTGGAGGAATACTGATATCCACATGCTGCTGACCATCATGGGAGAGAAGGTGATGCAGTTGCATTTAATGAAGACGGGGAAAGCTGGTACCATCTACGGGAAAGTACCAGAAGAACTTTTCTTACGATGCATGGTCAGCAAAATAAAGCATATGTTGTCGTTTTTGCACTTGTTGTTTTATCCTACACTGAGATGTAAACTCATTCTTGCATGAGTGTCTTGAATTTTAAAAAAAAACATTCGGAGTATGCAATTTATTGATAAGACGTGTACTCTCCGTGCATAGCCCCGCCTTCTCAGAGTGAACCAAGAAAGCTGGCTCTGTGATGAAGGGGGATTTTACCCCCTCAGTTTTACACAGGCAAGACAATGAATTTGCAGGGCGTGCAAAGCCGCGAACGAACCGGCTTGGCAGTGTAACAATGCATAATGTGTCCTTAGTGGGGATTGACAACTATTCTGTGCAAATGAAAGAATATGTCTTGAGTGTGTTTCCTTCTTTATGTGGAAAGCAGCAGACCCCAGACACCATTTCAATCAAGGTTGAAGAGGATATTGGTGGAGGCATGCCCGCTGTAGGTTAGTGATACACATTGCATCCATGGAAGCAAACGACCTACCAACTGAGAATGTACTCGATTCTAACTGCGCTGAAAAGCCTGGTCCTTTTTGGAAAAGCATCATGACCAGCGCCCTGCTAAAACACGAGTCAAACTTGGGAGTAGCATTTCAAAGATGGAATCAGTCAAGAGCCCAGAAGGGTTTCAAGACGGATGCCACATGAGCTGGTTTATTATTCTCAAACATCAATGAATTCAAAATGTATAAATGTTAGCTGATCAGCTTACAGGGAAGGACACGTTGTCGCTTGTTATTGTCAAAAATAGAATAATTGCGCTTGTCTCGCATGTCATGTTGTGATCAGATCATTTTGCTCTGGTTTTCGTTCAGTGTCCTCCACCTGGCCCCCGCTTGAGCTTTGAGTCTAGGGGGGAGTGTGTTGGAGAAGACACCCCTCTCCAAAACTCTGAATCTTTGTCTGCAGTACACATTTTAAACCCTCTGCGTCAATGGTACATACATTGAAATAGTTTCAAATGTACAAATACACAGTTTACCTCCTTTTATGCAAACATTGTACCGAAACAATTACTTTCTGTCATTTTTTTTCTCCCTCTGCAGAAGACTGCGATGCCTTTGGAGACCGTAGCACGCAGCGCGGCGCCACCTCGGAGAGTCTGGGTGTGGGCGGCCCTGGCTCCTCCCACATGTCCAGTCACAGCGGGGAGCTGAAGATCCTGAGCGTCTACGGTAAAGGGGAGGGCCCACTGGCGGTGGACGGCCATGACACCGTCTTCACCGCGTCAGAAGTGGAGGCCCTGAACTCGCTGTCTGCGGACCACAGCGCGGCCAAGAGCCTGGAGCGCGGCGAGCGGCTGGTCTGCCACGAGGAGCTGAGTGTGCAGGTTGGAAATCATCTTCTTATTCAGCGATCGAAATGAGAGGCTTCCTCTGCTACAACTCCAGCACACACCCTTAGAAAGCACACTCCTTTATGATTTAATGAGTCGTAAGTGGGGATTAAAAACTATTCTGTTCAAATGAAATAATGTCTTGTGTGTGTTTCCTTCTCTATGTCGAAAGCAGCAGACCCCAGACACCATTTCAATCAAGGTTGAAGAGGATATTGGTGGAGGCATGCCCGCTGTAGGTTAGTAATACACATTGCATCCATGCAAGCAAAGAACCTGGATCAACTGAGAATGTACTCGATTCTAACTGCGCTGAAAAGCCTGGTCCTCTTTGGAAAAGAATCATGACCACACGAGTCAAACTTGGGAGTTGTATTTCAAAGTTGGAATCAGTCAAGGCCCCAGAAGGGTTTCAAGATAAATATCACATGAGCTGGTTTATTATTCTCAAAGATCAATGAACTCTAAATGTATAAATGTTAGCTGATCAGCTTACAGGGATGGACACGTTGTCACTTGCTATTGTCAAAATAGAATAATTGCGCTTCTCTCGCATGTCATGCTCAGATCATTTTGCGCTGGTGTTCGTTCGGTGTCCTCCACCTGGCCCCCGCTTGAGCTTTGAGTCTAGGGGGGAGGGTGCTGGAGGAGACATCCCTCTCCAAAACTCTGAATCTTTGTACACATTTTAAACCCTCGGTCTCATTATTACATAAACATTAGGGCTGTAACAATAAACCAACTCACGATTCGGTTTGTATCAAGATTTTTGACCCACGGTTCGATACATCCCACGATTATTTTAATCTAAAAAGCTTTTTATTTAAACATCACTTATGTAACAATAAACTTAATGTAACATTTAATAAAAAATATTTTGGAACACAGATTTGAACAGAAAGAATATTATTAATGTATCGCTAAATTAATAAATAAATAACCAAAGATTGCAGTTGGAGGATGCTTGCAGGTAGGCAAAAACCCTCAACTAGTTTTGTGGTTTAGTCAAATATCCTATTATGGATTCTTATTAGGCTATGTAGCTTAAATAATGACATAATCAGGCCGGATAGAATGCAACATGTTTAATAGCCTAACTTTCAAATAGATGGGGAAAAAACATGAACGTCTGATTCGCGATAACGAGGCAGTGTTACGAGTAGCGTATGTATGTGTGTGTGAGTGACGTCAGCGAGTGAATGGGCGAGCGAGGAGAGCGAGCGGTAGCGTGTGTGTGTGTGTGTGTCTAGTGAAGAAACAAACGAGTCCGGTAGAATAAAGTACCCATCCTGTCAATCGGTGGCCGCTTCATTCCGACCTATAAGCAGACCAACTGCCGTTCAAAGCACACAAAACACTAGAGACAGGATCAGACAGGCTATTTTTTCGCATTTGTCAAACTCTGGATAAATGTCGTTCATATCGCATATGAGGACTTCGCAGGCTGTTGAGAAATGCAATCCTCCGTAGCCACGGAGAGCGGTCATCACAGATGGGGCATCGCGTCGCAGATTTACGGCATCGATAAGAGGAGCGGTGTCAGCAGACTATTATTCAGACAGATTATTAGCAAATTGGGTAGATGACAAATGTTTTTTTTTTTAATTTTTTAAAACAAAGTTCAACATTTCTTGAGAATTGTATGAATTTGTAATGTTCAAATACTGTAGTTTTTGAAACTGCTAGAGGTTAGCAGATTTTTTACTCGTAATGTAATTTATTAAGCTTTTCTCACAGCTCCAGACAAAATATGTCCTGCGGTGTGACATGACATTACAATACAATTCTAATATTTAAATATAATTGATTTCAAATACAAATCAGGTATGTTTTAAGGTTAAGAAGTTTTCTTAAGGAATGATCCTTACAATTCTGCATATGTATTTTTTCACAGCTGTTTTTGGATTCTATTCCTTACTTGTGCCATCTTTTATCACTCGCTCCCGTGGAAATATTGTGTAAAATGAGAAAAGATATTTGAAAATGTAGATTTTTTTTCTTTTGATAGTTATATTATGCAATGTTTTACATAATTGTTAAAGCTAGTTAACATAGTAAACGTTAATTAATTGTGTTTGAAGTGATGCCACACCACAGGAGGTGCCGTCACACCACAGGACGAAATGAGACACTCTATGAACATTTACGTTGAAATATATTATATTTTTGTAACAACAACAAGAGAAATTGGACATTCTGGAGGAATCACTTACAGAAGAAATGATCGGAACATAATGACAAACTGTCAATCAGCCAATATTTAAAATAGGAGGTAGAAATGATTTAAAGGGGACATATTATACCACCAGGTTTGACTGTGATTAGCCATTACAAGCCGTTTTGAAAATGTGCAGCTTCTGACATCACAGGTGGGCGTGTCCACCTAGATGTGTGCTGGATAGATCAGTCTACCAGCCTACCCAGTGGACTGTAGCAAACGTTGATTATCTATCCGTCATACATCTAGGTGGACACGCCCACCTGTGATGTCAGAAGCTGCACATTTTCAAAACGGCTTGTAATGGCTAATCACACTCACACCTGGTAGTATAATATGTCCCCTTTAATTATTTGAATGATTTAGGAGAAATGGCAAACTTGTGTGTTAAACATGAGCTAGTCCAGTTTGGTTAATTTGGCAACTCGACCATAGGGCTCAGGCTCTGAAATTGTACCAATTATGTCACTCAGAGTAGTAAATGTTATCCTCTTTGTCAGGCCACTGAAAGGCATTCTTTCCGTGTTGAACCATACAGTTTACCTGTATTTCCTCTCCCTGAATATTCAGCACTTGGCCCACATATTGCTTCTCATCATATTTCACAATGATGAACTTTCCCACTTCCAACATGTCTTGGTCACTTTCAATGTCTTCATCTAAGGACGGGATAGGGGTCATCTCTTGAGCTGGACTGTCAGCGGTCATTGTGACTTTTGTGACCTTGAAGCAGCCACACACCTTTGGATAGCTGCAGAGGCAACTTACTGCCCTATGAAACACCTCCCCTGGTGTTGTACAGTAAATCTGGTGTGTACCTAGTATGCCTTTCACAGCTGGGAGCACAGGAGGGAGCAGTTTGTCAAATTTTTCTATGTCCTTTTCCTCTATCCATTTAATTTGGCTTTTCATCTCCTCTTTGCTGGACAAGAAGTCAAAGAGGGCCTCTGCAGTTTGCAGATCAGCTCCCCTTTGGACAGCCTGATCTGCCATCCGCTTCACGCAAGCTCCAACCCCATCAGGAGCTCCTTTTCCATGGCCCCGTTCACTGTAATTCCATGTGAGACACTTGAACCCCCAGGTAAATGGCACTGTACTCATCAAGAAACAATTTGTCTTGTTGCGATACTGTGTCACAGGACCATCACTGTAAAGGTGGAGTGACTCAAACGGTGTGTTGTGCTGCATTTGGAGGTCTTCAATGACTGGCTGTAAGTGAGCCCATACAGCACGCTCATTATGCCTCAGTGATTTTGAAACGGTTGCAAAACTCTGAATGGCCGTTATGGTGTAGGCAACCACTGTATGAATGGTTTCTATTTCCACCAAAGTGGAAAGATTGAATTTCGGTATTCAGTTTGCATCCATAATCCTCATAGAAATCTACATGCAACACCAAATCATTTTCTTTCAATTTCTCTTTTAACTCCCTCATTTTGGCTGATTGGTGCATCCAATTGAATTGATGGGATGCAATTGTCTCCAGATGATGCTGGAAGGTCTCGGCCAGCTCTCCCAGCGTTCCCTCAACCCCTTTCTTAGCCCAGTTGGTGAACACCTTTTCCCCTGCAGTCACCTTCACCCGCTCCCACTGCTCCCACGTAGCGAACAGGATCGTGTGTGTTGAAACGCACCTCATCAAAACAGCAGTTAGTGCACTGTCTGTGCATACATTCTTGTTCCTCTGTGTTACAAGTAATGGAAGAAAGAAGATTAGACAGACTTTTGGTTGAAATCATGCCTTTAAAAACCAAAGTCAATCAGCAGGCGCATGTTGTCATGCTGGTAGCATGCGCAGGTATTTCTATCTGTTGGCCTGGCCTCTGTTATGTGCTTGGGCCTGTAGCGAGCAAACTGCCGATAAGACATTTGCTGTGTGACGCTAGATGCTTGGTTGTATTTGGAGTGTAGCTCACTCAAGGTTTTGGTTAAAACCCGCCGCTGCATTTTGTTATTTTTCCGGCCTACAGTATCCCTTTTTCCTGCCAAGAGCCTGCTGTTTTCATCCCTGGAAAGAAAGTTGGTGACTTGCTGTTTTTTTTGTGTCGCGGCTCTTTTCGGCGAAGGTCTGATGGTAGGTTGACGTACTTTCTTAGCTTTATTCCAGCGATGCTTTTGAACCCTCATCTTACTATTGGCTTTCTTCATGCCATCGAGCATTGCTTTTAGCTCCTTGTTTTCTCTTCAAGCCTCTTCATTTTGGCTGTCAACTTGGATTGAAAAACCTTTTTGGGGGGACTTGGAATTGGGGTAAGATGAGCAGAAGAAAGATGAAATGGACTAAAGGACTCATCATGTTCTTCGTGTGATGGGGGAGTAATGTCCAAAATGGCTGCCAGATCCTTCTTCTTCTTCCTGTTCCTTGTCTTTGTATTCTTCCATTCCTCACAAAGCTTTGCTCTCTTTTGTTTTGGGAGGCTGGTTATGTTTCTTGGTTGGATTTCTCCTTTAGCTTTCTGTTGTTGATATCTGTTGATGGAACAGAGACAGCTTTTACATGTTTTCTACACAAGTGTACGTCTTAGAGAATGTTTAACCAACTTAATTTCCCTATTATAAAAGTATTTACTTTCTTCTTCTCTCCCTAAGGATCTCCTCATGTTTGGCTTCATCCTGCGCTAACCTTTCCCGGTACCTCTTTGTCCTTTCTTTGCTCATGCCTAAAAACTGACAAAAATCACAGATTAATGATCAGTGACTGTTAACATACCACATACAACAAACAATGACTTCAGATATATTTTATTTTTATTTATGTTTAATATATGTTTAATATTTATAATATGTGTTTAATATATATAGAGACATAGATATATTTATGTTTAATATTTCAAAAATAACAGACGAGAATCTAGCTAGACATCTGACTTAATTATGTCACACCACAGGACAGGGCTGTCACACCACAGGACTCTTTCACCTTTGCAGACATTTTGAGTCATTGCTACACAAGACTGACCTTGGGCATTACAGTAACTGGATAAGTTCATTGTTTTAAACCTAAATATGATTCATTTTCCAAAAAAAAAATATTTCGATTTTTTCACGAACTAGAGCCGTCACACCACAGGACTATCAAAAATGGACACGTTCATGTTCTGACAGAAACTATGAAATTGATCAAATTGATAAGAGATTAACACTCTCTTGATAAGAGGTCAAACACACCTTTGACCTTCTTGGCACATCCAAACTTCTGGGGGATATCCTGGTAGGGGGCTTGACTAAAAGACCCCTATGGCTGTCCAAGTAACTGCCAGTCAAAAAAACTGATATCCTATGTCACACCGCAGGACAGCATTTGTGTTTCAAAACTAAATTTACTTTAAATATTATTTTTGTACTTTTTACCATTTTGAAAACTTAAGTTAATTAAGTAAATACATACAAAATAATGCCAAGGCATTTATTAGTTTCTCCAAAGGTCTCTGCTTTATTTAATTAATATTTACATTTGATGAGTCATCAATGTTACTGTCACACTTTTAAGTAAAATACTGTTATATGTTACACTGCCATTTGATGGTTTAATGGGAAAATGCTTTTAATTTAACATTTATGCCTAATTATAAAAAAATCATGTGTCACGTCATCTGCCCAATTTCCGACAATTTGACCGGAGAGTTAGAAAGGGCGTATCGTGCTTGTGCCTTCTCACACCGCGAGACAGGTTTGTGGTTTTGAGTGTCGTGATTCCGGTTTCAATATGCACATCATTACAGCCCTAATAAACATGCATTTAAAAAGTTTATTTCATGTGTACAAATACACACTACCTCCTTTTATGCAAACAGTGTATCAAAACAATTACTTGGTCTTTTTTTTCTCCCTCTGCAGAAGACTGTGATGCCTTTGGAGACCGTAGCACGCAGCGCGGCGCCACCTCGGAGAGTCTGGGTGTGGAAGGCCCTGGCTCCTCCCACACTTCCAGTCACAGCGGGGAGCTGAAGATCCTGAGCGTCTACGGTAAAGGGGAGGGCCCACTGGCGGTGGGCGGCCATGACACCCTCTTCACGGCGTCAGAAGTGGAGGCCCTGAACTCGCTGTCTGCGGACCACAGCGCGGCCAAGAGCATGGAGCGCGGCGAGCGGCTGGTCTGCCACGAGGAGCTGAGTGTGCAGGTTGGAAATCATCTTCGTATTCAGCATCCAAATGAGAGGCTTCTTCTGCTACAACTCCAGCACACACCCTTATAAAGCACACTCCTTTATGATTTAATGTTCCGTAAATGTAGCCTGCCTATTGCCAGACCAAGCTCAATCGTAGATTGTACTTTGGTCTGGGGAAGCTGCTGTCATTGTCTTCAGCACAAGAGGCTTGATCAACTTGTTCAACTGACTCTGTACCCAAATGGCTGCTTGCCGTCGCTTCCCTGTCGTCATTGTGTTAAACCAGCCAATAGGGCGCCAGGGGGAGAACTAACCAACTCGGTGATTGGCGCCTCCAAAAACGTATCGGAAGCAGAAAGAACTGAATTGCTCTTCTCCAGACCCTTCTACAGGGCGAATTCAAATCACCGTCAGAACAGGCTGGGGGCACCCAGTCTATCGTAGGTGGGGATTAACAACTATCTGTGCAAATGAAAGAATTTGTCTTGCGTGTGTTTCCCTCTTTTTGGAAAGCAGCAGACCCCAGACACCATTTCAATCAAGATTGAAGAGGATATTGGTGGAGGCATTCCCGCTGTAGGTTAGTAATACACATTGCATCCATGCAAGCAAACGACCTACCAACTGAGAATGTACTCGATTCTACCTACGCTAAAAAGCATGGTCCTCTTTTGAAAAGAATCATGACCAAAGCCCTCCTAAAACACAAGGAATATTATACAGTTTATGGTAGAATGGTTTACATCTTCTTCATGGCAGGTGTCAGGAATGCTGAATCCGCTCTGATTCCCAGTATAACTACAGTATTGGTAAAGCAGGTGATAGGAAACAACAGATGACCTGGGTTGTGTCTTTATGACCTCCCCTCATCCTTAAAAGGCGGAGACATAGCGGTGCCTTCTCAGCTGGAGCCTTTGACCCTTGACCCCCCCAAGGGGAACAAGGGAAATGCATAATAAACAAAAAGACGTTAGAAAGAAAGTCTCAAAATATACTTCTTCCAATACATCAGTGTATGCAAGTACAGGCTGTATCCCTTTGTGCAAATAATTAATTAATACCATTACTTACTCTGTCTTTGTTTTCCTATCTGAAGAAGACGGCAATGACATCAGAGACTGCAGAACGCAGCGCGGCGACACCTCAGAGAGTCTGGGTGTGGACGCCCCTGGCTCCTCCCACATGGCCAGTCACAACGGGGAGCTGCGGATCCTGAACGTCTACGGACAAGGGGAGGGCCCACTGGCGGTGGACGGCCATGACGCTCTCTTCACCACGTCAGAACCGGAGGCCTTGAGCTCGCTGTCCGTGGACCGCAGTGTGGCCAAGAGCCTGAACTGCAGCATGCAGTTCAACCATTGCGTGTGACCATTGCGCAAAGTGCTTTGGACAAACAGCCGCCCTTCAGATCCACATTAGGACTCACACCGGGGAGAAGCCCTACAAGTGTGACCATTGCGCAAAGTGCTTCAGACAGACGAGCCAGCTTACGGGCCACATGAGGACTCACACCGGGGAGAAGCCCTACAAGTGTGACCATTGCGCAAAGGGCTTTGGACATTCAAGCCATCTTAAGAACCACATGAGGACTCACACCGGCGAAATGCCCTACAAGTGTGACCAATGCACGAAGAGCTTCGGACAGACAAGCCATCTTAAGAGCCACATGAGGACTCACACCGGCGAAATGCCCTACAAGTGTGACCATTGCGCAAAGGGCTTCGGACAGCCATGCCATCTTAAGAGCCACATGAGGACTCACACCGGCGAAATGCCCTACAAGTGTGACCATTGCGCAAAGAGCTTCGGACATTCAAGCCATCTTAAGAGGCACATGTGGACTCACACCGGCGAGATGCCCTACAAGTGTGACCAATGCGCAAAGCGCTTCGTACAGACAAGCCAGCTTAAGAGCCACATGTGGACTCACACCGGGGAGAAGCCCTACAAGTGTGACCAATGCGCAATGCGCTTCGAACAGACAAGCACCCTTCAGATCCACATGAGGACTCACACCGGGGAGAAGCCCTTCAAGTGTGACCACTACGCAAAGCGCTTCAGACAAAGAGGCAGCCTGAATGTCCACATGAGGACTCACACCGGGGAGAAGCCCTACAAGTGTGACCAATGCACGGAGCGCTTCATTTATAAAGCCTGCCTGAAGAGCCACATGAAGACTCACACCGGAGAGAAGCCCTACAGGTCTGAACAAATGCACGAAGCTCTTCAGTCAGAAAAGGCACCTGGAGGACCACATGTGTTATGTATTTTAAGCACATAAGCTGCCCCCACATAGCCACTAGGAAGCAGGATCGAACACACAAGCTGTAATATCTACCCCAGCTACAGAAGGCAGCATCTTTAAGACAGACGCGGAAGCTGCAGCTAAGAGCTAGACCAAGCCCACTTCACATAAGCCAGGCCTACTTGGTCCAATTTCAGCGACCGGAGCCAGCGGAGGTCAGAGAATCATAGGCGCCCCGCAGAGAGACTCGGGCCTAAGCCCGGGGCTCGAAGTAGCTCACGGTATTACTCTCTACTAGTGTTGGATACAATTCCCTCCCTTTTGCTTCATAGTTACCATACCGAAATACTTAAACAAATAAAGTGAGTTAAAAGCCACCTGTTTCGAACTACTTTCAACAAGAGCACGACAATTGCCACATGAGGCCTCACTCCGGGGAGAAGCCCTACATGGGTGACCAATGCGCAAGGCGCTTCAGTCATGGCTCCAAGCTGAAGATCCACGCGAGGACTCACACCGGGGAGAAGCCCTGGGTGTGTCTACTACCGCCCAGTAGCTCGAACACCTGTGATCATGAAATGCTTTGAAAGGCTGGTCTTTCACCACATTAAAGATTAACTGAACTGAAATAATCAACATCGTCAACGTTTTAGTTCTGAAAAATATAAAATTATTGCAAAAGTCAATATATAGCATTTTTTTAGCAACAAAAGATAATGCGTCTTTTAGTATTCGAGCGCCGATGACGTCACTTGCATGGTACAACTAGGTCGTTGCTGCAGACTCGCGAATGTCACTCCACCGTTGAAAATAGTGATTTTGATATGGCTGGTTATGCGTTTGGGCCTGTGAGGGACATGCCTGTTGTGTCCGACTGCCCCCCCCGTGGAGAGGGATCAATTTCAGGCTCCAGCTCCACCTTCGGATCGTGTGGGTGTGACTGGTGTGCGTGTGGGTGCTGCCGGAGCATGGACACTGCCATTGAATCGGTCTGCTGCCGAGAGGTCCCGGTCAACCTTGACCATCTAATGGTGGGATTAGGTTGCATAACCGTGCATAGGGCATTTCGGTTGCTGTGCGGCGAGAGAGGTTTTGGAAGTGGCCATGCTCTCTCTAAGGGACGTCCGAGCGGAGACACTGGAGCGCCCCATAAATAGCAACCAAGTAAGGCGAAAACAATCTTTCTCCCTCCGTTTTCCTTTGATGCGTTTCAGGAATTTCTCCGTAAAGACTGACTCATTGCGGAAACGCAACGAGCTGTACAAACGCTGTAGTACCTACATATTCAAGGCGCTGGTTCTCCGCAAAAATAAGAGGAGCGAATCAAGCCTGCGCGCATCCAGTTTGCGCGCTGTATAAAAAAGTTCAAGTCGAGGCGGAGATAGTTGTTGTTTAACCTTTTAGATTGAGTAGAAATACTTTTTAATGTACAGTTAGTAATTAAGTTGACCAAGGGGCTGTATTTAAAGCTACTAAAATAATACAAAAAAAACCTAACTTTCCACGCAACTCTAACGTCGCTTCAGGCGTCCACACGAATTCTAACACGAAACCGCATAGGTCCGGTTTTATTTGAAACCACCATGGGACCAAGGACCTATTAAAGAACGTGGTTTATTATCTGCCTAATAACATGGTGATTAAAGACCTGTGTAGTGGCAGCTTTCCAGCAGCCATTTCTGGGAGCGGATACAACCGGACAATGCGCGTCGTAAATTATAGGTCTATTTATTTGTTCCTTCTTGGTCAATAATAAACATATGTCCCTATCGCATTCACACGGTTGATAAATTGTTTGCCACTTCCCCCCCACATGGTCACAGGTAACCCATCAATACATCAAGTCACAACGGGCGACGTCCCACTCCATTGGGTTAGGGTTAGGGTTAGGAACCTAACTAACCCTAACCCTAACCCACATGGTCGTAGGTAACCCATCAATACATCAAGTCAGAACGTCTGACGTCCCACTCCATTGGCCAGACAGATTGCAGCAGTCAATCCGTTTTCACACATGGAATTACGTTATTTTTAAACCATAATTCACCATACTATTAAACCATATTTCATAAACTTAAATATTATAATTATTTCAACAGTGTTATCAATCTTAATCACTTAATTTGCAACATAAACATCAAAATGGCTCCAACAACATGGATTCACAAAAAAATCGGCTCCGGGTGGACGGGACCCGAAAGACACGTCAGATGCACTTTGGGAGATACACCCGCGGATGAGCATAGATGCGAGGCGGATTCACGAGTGTCATGTTTACTTTAGGTGGATGTTGCACAGATGGATATTTCACAGATACATCTTACTATGAAACTACTTCTTCGAGTTAACTCCCTCTGCATCGGCAATCGGGTAGTCGGCGAACAACAGGGTGAGTAGAAAGGGACATTTGTGGAACTTCTGTTTACTTACCCGCCGTAGTTTAATTAGCAGCTTGGAAACATAGATCTGTGATATCGTCTGAGTAATAGTTTATACACTTTATGGTCGGAGTGCTAGCTTGTGGAGATTGACATGACGGGCTGATTTACATCAGAGGGTTAGTCAGTTTTAAGGCTGCCAGCCATGTATTTAGGGCTGCTTTCCTATTCAAAGGTAGCCTGTGGAAATGTATGATTACCCCAGCTGCCTTGGCCCTATATAATTCATTAATGAAGCCAGGGGCAATGCAGTATGATCCTCCTGTAGACCTGGTTCTTTGCTTTTCCGTAGCCATTTCAGCGAGCCTCAGAGCCTGACTCATTACCTGCTATGGCTGTTAGAGCCACAGAGTAGGAGTAGGTTACCATGCCAGTGATGTAGCTGATTGTTGAAATCCAACATGGCGGCGCCCTGTAACACTTACACCCCTTCACGTACAATTGAATCCCTTTTAGCAAGTTCAGCCCTTTTCATTTATTGTACCAATGAGAAGGCAGACAATACATCTGTTATATCAACTAAACTTCAGATCTCATCTCAGTTCATCTTTAAAGCCCGCCTCCCACCCAGCTTCGACCCCCACCAGTTTGCCTATCGATCAACAGAGGACGCCATAGCCATAGTTCTACATTGTATAATGACAAAGTATTCTATTCTATAAACAGGAGAATTTATATCATTTGTATATAATTGTATATATTAAACTTACACTTGATATTTCGACACTGTCATTACCTCTACCTTTGTTATTAGAAAAAGCCTGCAAAGTTCACTTGTGAAATAGACGGTAATTAAACCGCACATTATACATGATTGTGTTCGTTTCACTTACCTTTTGGCATGTCCTTAATGCCAACTACCTCTTGTTTTGACTTTATAATTGCTGTCTTTCTACTGCCATTATTTTCTAGTTCATACCATGTATCACAATAGGCAGTTAATTTCTTTCAGATCTCAACAGAAAATTGTTTGAATTTAACGTTTTCTATCGTTTCTATGGTGGTTGATACCCTTCAGACCCGTTCACCCTAAAACTACTTACAGTACATAGATACATGTGATTCAAGGAGTAGGTTGGGGTTAGACAATGAATGAGGATACATGTGATTAAGCAGTAGGTAGGGGTTAGACAGTGAATAAGGATACATGTGATGAAGCAGTAGGTAGGGATAAGACGGTGAATAAGGATACATGTGATGAAGCAGTAGGTAGGGGTAGACAGTTAATACAGATACATGTGATTCAAAGAGAAGGTAGGGGTTAGACAGTGAATACAAGCGCGTGCCGTCCATATGGGCCAACCCGGTATCACGCCAAGGCGTAAAATAGATACGTCTGTCCACATCGCAAGGCGTGTTCAGGTTGACGCTTTGCCTGACCAAAGCGTCACCCTGAACACGCGTCCTTCTCCATTCGAAATGAATGGGGGAATAGCACCAACAGGGGGCGATACGTTCTCCTAGCATTTGGTGAAATTGTTACGTAGCCATATTAATCGTTATTATCTGAATGGGAAATGCAATATTTTAGGACAGATACACCATTAAACGTGTTTCTAATGACATTTCTAGCGAGAAATGTACATTTTCCTTGCATAATCTTCAATCAGTGAATGTGTATGATCTTTATTAATCTTTATGATCTGAATGGGAAATACAATATTTTAGGATCGATTCACCGTTAAACGTGTTTCTAATAACATTTCTAGCGAGAAATATACTTTTTACTTGCATAATCTTCAGTCAGTGATTGTGTCTGATCTTTAGTTTTATAGTTATTAGGAAGATTTAATCGGCTCGCTCGCATGTTTCAACGACGTCAGGATGCTAGGGACGCTGCTTTCGCTAAACTAGCAGCTCACGTGTTTCCTGCGTTTGTGTTATTAAACCGTTACTTTATGTAACTTTTAATGATATTGTAATAACCACAGGCGAGGTATTGAGCGAAGTAAGCTTGATAGCAGGTTTATTGGGTTCCACAATCGGATAGGCAGGCACAGCTCCACCGGAAAACTACAACAACCAAAACTCCCGTCCGGAAGGAAACCCCCGGAACCCCCTCTCAGAAGGCCCGCCCCTTCCTCCCAAACCCTGTGACGCTACAATATCATCTTGTTAGAAACATAGATATATATAGAACACTGTTCTATATATATCTATGGTTAGAAACACGTTTATCTGAGAGCCAACCCAGTCGCCAAAAGCATACGTTGACAGTGTACGTTTTCGTGAACACTGGATTACGTCGCATTTCAACATAAAATAGCGTGCTAAGACACACACACACACACACACACACACACTGTTGCCCGAGGTGCAGAAATGCTCCGGAACAGATCTGGATCCACCATGGCCAAAATAATTGTCATGAATAGCATGAATAGATTCATGCATTATCATTCAACTTGAACATGCGTTTTTACAGTATAGAGTGGTGGAGGGATGACGTATGTTGGCCAACCCGGAAGTGAGCGTCGACCTGGGTTTCCATGGTTTCCCTTGACAAAAAGCCAACGGGTTTTTCCATTGGCTCTAAAAACCACGCGGCAAAGGAGCAGCCGTAAATTGTTTTGTTTTTGTCGTAAACTGGGGTCCGACGGTTAAAAAATAGACAGATATTCCGAGGTATCCTTAAAAGGCAGCTTGGATGTTTTTATTTTCTGCAGTTTAGACTTCTTCTATAACCTATTTTTGAAAGCAAAACACCAAGCTCAATGATTTAACGAGGCAGGGTTATTTGAAACAATTTATTAAATATATATTTGTGAGAGGTCATTCCTTCTCCTGAGTTTGCTTCCTATTTATGTCTAGTGTACAACACTGTCCACAAGCATCACCCCCCCCCCTCCCCATATGGATTTGGAGAATTGTTGCCACATCCCAGTGGTGGAGGTATCATATATATGAAAGAGGGCATTCAATACTACAATGATCAATTAGGAGGCCGAAGTCCTAAAGGATGCAATAGGTGACCCTGAACACGCCTTGCGATGTGGACAGACGTATCTATTTTACGCCTTGGCGTGATACCGGGTTGCACACACACACACACACACACACACACACACACACACACACACACACACACACACACACACACACACACACACACACACCCTCTCTGACACTGCCACAGCCCAGGCCACCAGGTCTCATGTCACTGTTAGGTGACTGGGTCGACAACATTCAAGTAAGCTGTACTTTGAGGTCTCTTATATATCAAAGGGGGTCTCAAAGGACGCATACGCTTCTACCTGTGGCTCCAGCCCTACAGGAAATGACTCGGCAAGTGCTCCATCTCGTTGCACCTGCACCCTTTTGGCACCTGCAAGATTTTGGCCTGAAGTTCTTCCCAGACCTACACCGTAGCCATCTAACCTGCATATCTGAGAATCAGGCCTCTCTTTAATAATGAAAAAAAGTTATGAGAGAAATACACATTCACTTTTGTCTCATAAGCGGTGTGGTGCCGGCTCCTTTTGACCTTTTGACCCCAGACTTCTGGGGGAATAGCTGAATCAATTCATTAGTCAATCAGAAGCAAACGGGGCAAACAAGGTGTCCTTTGACATCTACGTTTCGAGGCGATTGCAACAGTGCCACACATGATCATATTTGAATATGTTTCGGGGTAGTAATTAGCTGTCGAAATTGGAGGCCTTAATCAATAATGAGCAGCTATTGATTTGCTTCCCGATAGAAATTTGTGACAAATGACATGTTATTTAGCATCTACACGTTGAGCTGAGTCCAATGACACCCAGCATGACACTCTAGCAAATGGTAACATGTATTTTACATGGTACACCTAGGTCTAGGACATGATCTCGGTGTAGCAAGAAGGCGAGCTTGATCTCATTGGACTCAGCTTAACGTGTAGATGCTAAATAACATGTAATTTGTCAAAAATCTCCATCGGGAAGCAAATCTATAGCTGGTCATTATTGATAAAGGCCTCCAAAATCGACAGCTAATTACTACCCCGAAACATATTCAAATATGATCATGTGTGGCACTGTTGCAATCGCCTCGAAACGTAGATGTCAAAGGACACCTTGTTTGCCCCGTTACGCCACCGGGAAGATATTTTCATACTTCTAATGGATTGATTCATATTTTAAGGTTCTCGGAGTGAGACTTTAAGCGGCTGCAGCAGAAGTGCTGAGACGAAAGATGATATCAAGACATTTATAGAATATTCCCATTCACATTATGATTCTTCGTCATAACATCCGACCAAACATCCTTTACAGTCACCGAGCGAGGATTATGAAAGGGGGCCTGCCCGTAATTCCGACGCCTCATTGTTCCGACGTCTCAATGTTCCGAAATATTTCCCATTAGATCGACATGCCACTATTCCGACGGTTTAATGTTCCGAAAACGAAACCCATTGGTCCGAAGGTCCGTTTGTCCGACTTTTCAAAAAGGAGGAGCATTAGGCCGACAGTTCAATATGCTGAATAGGAAAAAGAGTTGTATACCTCGCTCGCTCCCTCTCTCTCTCTCCCTCTCTCTCTCCCTCTCTCTCTCTCCCTCTCTCACTCTCACTCTCACTCTGTGTGTGTGTGTGTGTGTGTGTGTGTGTGTGTGTGTGTGTGTGTGTGTGTGTGTGTGTGTGTGTGTGTGTGTGTGTGTGTGTGTGTGTGTGTGTGTGTGTGTGTGTGTTCGTGCCCGTGTTGAGAATTAGACCTCCGCTCTCTGTCCATGGTGAAGCGTTGTCTTTTTGCTCTCCAAAATTCATCGTGAACGTGATATGTAGGCCTAGGTTGTATTTTGGAGACAGAGAGAGAGTGAGAGTGAGATAGAGAGGGAGCGAGCGAGGTATAAAACTATTTTTTCGGCCTAATGCGCCTCCTTTTTGAAAAGTCGGACTAACAGACCTTCGGACCAATGGGTTTCGTTTTCGGAACATTGAACCGTCGGAATAGTGGCATGTCGATCTAATGGGAAATATTTCGGAACATTGAGACGTCGGAACAATGAGGCGTCGGAATTACGGCATGGCACCTATGAAAGTCCAGGCCCCCTCTTCCTGCACTCGGGGTCCGGGCCAAGTTTCGGGCAGGAAGGGCCACCCCTTCCTGCCCTCGGGGTCCGACCGGGCCAAGTTTCGGTGCGGGGGTCCCAGTTAGGCCTTAGAATAAGGTATTCAAATTTCAGGGCGGTAGGACGTTCCTATCTCAAAAACTGTTTTTTCCACCACATTCTGAACCATTAGGTATTGCAGGTAACACTTCTGAGGGGCTTTGTCCAAATGACAGTCCATTTGGGAAAACTTTTTTTCTCTAAGGGCTAGAACTCCAAATCTCGGATATGTCGTTCTCGGGGCCCCGGGAAATGTGTGTAAACATTTTAGCCTCCCTAGCTATCTCGAAAAGGCCGGAAAAGGGGCGTGACCTCCAACAGTACAGTAAATGTACATAAGACAGAGGTTAGTTTATAGTCCCCATTTTTTGTGGGATGGAGGTGTACATTTGTGGCTTAAGGTGTGTAGACACAGCTGGCCTGTGGCCACGTTTTTGAAGTCTGGGGTCAAAAGGTCAAAAGGAGCCGGCACCACGCCGCTTATGAGATAACAAAAAGTTAATGTGTATTTCTCTCGTAACTTTTTGTCATTATTAAAGAGAAGCCTGATTCTCAGATATGCGTGTTCGATGGCTAGGGTGTAGGTCTGGGAAGAACTTCAGGCCAAAATCTTGCAAGCGAGCCGCTGGGTGCAGGTGCAACGAGATGGAGCACTTGCCGAGTCATTTCCTGTAGGGCTGGAGCCACAGATTCAGACTTTATTGTCATTGTGCAAACTTGTACAATGAAATTGGGGTGGTGCTCACTACCCATAGTGCAAAATAAATAAAGCAGTGCAAAAAGCAAAAATACAAACACAAACAACAGCAATAGGCACAATAAATATAAATATGCAGACATAACATATAAGTAAAATAAATAAATATGGTAGAGGATTTCACATGTCCATTGGGGGGGGGGGGGGGGGTCAGGCGTTAAGTAGACGAATTGCCCAGGGGTAGAAGGTATTCCTCAGCCTGTTTGTCCGGCTCCCAAGGGACCTGTATCTCCTACCCGAAGGGAGGAGTTGGAAGAAGCCATGGCCGGGGTGTGATGGGTCACTCAGGTTGAAGCGTATGAGTCCTTTGAGACCCCCTTTGATAAAAGGGGTTCTCAAATGTTGACCCTCAGTCACCTACATCATCACTTGCCGTGCATCACCCAAGTGGGTGCTACACACTGGTGGTGGTTAGTGAGGTCCCCCCCCCCCCCCTTCACTGTAGGCGTCTTTGAGTGTCTAGAAAAGCGCTAAATAAATTCAATGAATTATTATTATTATTATTATTATTACTTCCTTTAGGGCTTCGGCCTCCTAATTGATCATTGTAGTATAATTGAATGCCCTCTTTCATATATATGATACCTCCACCACTGGGACGTGGGAACAATTCTCCAAATCCATATGGGGAGGGGGGGGGTGATGCTTGTGGACAGTGTTGTACACTAGACATAAATAGGAAGCAAACTCAGGAGAAGGAATGACCTCTCACAAATATATATTTAATAAATTGTTTCAAATAACCCTGCCTCGTTAAATCATTGAGCTTGGTGTTTTGCTTTCAAAAATAGGTTATAGAAGAAGTCTAAACTGCAGAAAATAAAAACATCCAAGCTGCCTTTTAAGGATACCTCGGAATATCTGTCTATTTTTTAACCGTCGGTCCCCAGTTTACGACAAAAACAACACAATTTACGGCAGCTCCTTTGCCGCGTGGTTTTTAGAGCCAATGGAAAAACCCGTTGGCTTTTTGTCAAGGGAAACCATGGAAACCCAGGTCGACGCTCACTTCCGGGTTGGCCAACATACGTCATCCCTCCACCACTCTATACTGTAAAAACACATGTTCAAGTTGAATGATAATGCATGAATCTATTCATGCTATTCATGACAATTATTTTGGCCATGGGATCAGATCTGTTCCGGAGCATTTCTGCACCTCGGGCAACAGCGCAGGGTTGCCAGGTCATGCCTGCAAAAAACGTCCTGCCGACATACCGTTCAACATCCACCCAAAATGTCCTAGAAGCAGCCCAAGTTGTTGTTTTAGCAGCGAAATGCATTGTGCGTGTGTGTGTGTGTGTGTGTGTGTGTGTGTGTGTGTGTGTGTGTGTGTGTGGGTGTGTTGGGGTGCGTACGTGCGTGCGTGTGTGTGTGTGTACGTGTGCTTAGCACGCTATTTTATGTTGAAATGCGACGTAATCCAGTGTTCACGAAAACGTACACTGTCAACGTATGCTTTTAGCGACTGGGTTGGCTCTCAGATAAACGTGTTTCTAACCATAGATATATATAGAACAGTGTTCTATATATATCTATGTTTCTAACAAGATGATATTGTAGCGTCACAGGGTTTGGGAGGAAGGGGCGGGCCTTCTGAGAGGGGGTTCCGGGGGTTTCCTTCCGGACGGGAGTTTTGGTTGTTGTAGTTTTCCGGTGGAGCTGTGCCTGCCTATCCGATTGTGGAACCAAATAAACCTGCTATCAAGCTTACTTCGCTCAATACCTCGCCTGTGGTTATTACAATATCATTAAAAGTTACATAAAGTAACGGTTTAATAACACAAACGCAGGAAACACGTGAGCTGCTAGTTTAGCGAAAGCAGCGTCCCTAGCATCCTGACGTCGTTGAAACATGCGAGCGAGCCGATTAAATCTTCCTAATAACTATAAAACTAAAGATCAGACACAATCACTGACTGAAGATTATGCAAGTAAAAAGTATATTTCTCGCTAGAAATGTTATTAGAAACACGTTTAACGGTGAATCGATCCTAAAATATTGTATTTCCCATTCAGATCATAAAGATTAATAAAGATCATACACATTCACTCATTGAAGATTATGCAAGGAAAATGTACATTTCTCGCTAGAAATGTCATTAGAAACACGTTTAATGGTGTATCTGTCCTAAAATATTGCATTTCCCATTCAGATAATAACGATTAATATGGCTACGTAACAATTTCACCAAATGCTAGGAGAACGTATCGCCCCCTGTTGGTGCTATTCCCCCATTCATTTCGAATGGAGAAGGACGCGTGTTCAGGGTGACGCTTTGGTCAGGCAAAGCGTCAACCTGAACACGCCTTGCGATGTGGACAGACGTATCTATTTTACGCCTTGGCGTGATACCGGGTTGTATGGGCAGGTGGGGCGGCGAACTCCCTGCAAGAGCATGCTCCCAAAAAAATAGTTCCTCAGTAAATCATTGCTCCAAGTTTATTTTTAATAATGTGATTGTCACATTAACTATCTATAGTTTCTGTAGGCTTTCCGACTATTTTTGGTCTGTTGATATCAAATTGATGGTGGCGATTCTAGTTGAGTTTAACGTGTCATGCAATGTGGGGCGGCGGAGCTCAACGACCGCGTCCCTCCGTATGTTTCTCGCATAACCCTGCAGGCTGCAATAAGAATTGCAATCCGCGCTATAAGACGCCCATATGGTCCTAAAGTAGTCTGCCCCATGGTCATATTCTAGGACTGTTGTTGTTTAAAATCGAATTACTCCGCCTGTATCTTTCGGCATTGAAGACTATTTATTTATATATTTATTTCAGCAGGTATTAAAATTGTATACCTGTTTTCATACCTGATTTAAACAGCTGTTATTGAGAAATATCTGATTTCAAAAGTGTTGTTATTGAGAGATTTGCACACATCGTCGGGCCAAGTTCCAATTGAAGGTCTGCTTGATTGATGACTTGTATTCCTACTTTTCATGTATTTGCAATGCACTCGCTAAGCCTGTTGTTAAAATGAAATATGGAAGAAATAACTTCCCAATAAGGGACATCATATGACGAGTGTTGCGGATGGCACTTCAAAAGCGTGCAGTAACATTAGGCTATTAGTTTATTTTTAATTCTTACTCACAATTAGTTTAGTTAACATGTTTTAATGTAGCTCAAAATATACATGTTAAAAATATGTATAAATTGTGGGTGTGGTCACACGCCAGTAGTTTCTGCCCCACCGAAATGAAGGGGCACCGCACGCTAGTGCACATATCTTTAATAACTGAACATGTTCTGCGGCTGCTTGGTTCCTGAATCAAGATTCAGCCTAAAGGGATTTACAACATGCAACATTATCCCATAGACCTCTTGCATATTATGAATAAAATATAAAATCTGCTTTAAATCAGGTCGTAAATCAGGATTATGACAAAAATGATGATATAAGAGCCCTTAAGACCAAAACTGGTGAAGTCTGAAAATATATAAAGATTGACCATCAAAAGGTATTTTATATACGTTTCAAATAATAAATGTGCTTATCTAACTATGGAAGATCTTAGAAGTCTTTTCATGGTTTATCATGCTATACTTTAAAGAAGAGAGAGAGAGAGAGAGAGAGAGAGAGAGAGAGAGAGAGAGAGAGAGAGAGAGAGAGAGAGAGAGAGAGAGAGAGAGAGAGAGAGAGAGAGAGAGAGAGAGAGAGAGAGAGAGAGAGAGAGAGACTATAACTGCCACAGTGTGTGTGCATGTGTTTTTTGTGTATATATGTGTGTGTGTGTTCGTGTTTGTGAGAGAGAATATAACTGCCACAGAGACAGTCATCAGTCCTCTCAGTGTGTGTGTGTGTGTTTGAGTGTGTGTGTGTGCGTGTGTGTGTGTGTATGTATGTATGTATGTATGTGATTGTGTGTGTTTGTGAACGTGTGTGTGTATGTGATTGTGTATGTGTGTGCATGTGTATGTGTGTGTGTGCGTGCGTCCGTGTATGTGTGTGTGTGTTGTCAAGTAAGGTAGATTTCTTAGAGTCCAGGAGACAGGGAGGAGGTGGAGAGGTCTGTGGGCAGAAAGGGGCGGGTGAGGCAGGGGCTGTTGGAGAATTACCAAGGCCTTGGGAAAGGTGGGGGTTTTACCAGCGGGGACTGAAGGATGTTGAAAAGGCATGGATTTACTTATGTCAGTGTTACTCATGTATCAGGTTTATTAATGTATCAGTTAAACATCATCATCGCTGTATGAGGCAGAGAGATAGAGACATCGTCCCGACGGGGGCTCCATGCCCTGGGCCCTGGGCCTTTTGCGATCTCCGTACTTTCGGACTTAGAGAGATTAGGACATCCTCTCTCCAACACGCTACAGAGATGCGTGTCTTAGCCCACCGGGGCAAAGAAGACTACTGGCTGTGGGACCATTTGATGAGAATATCCTGGCTGTGGGACCATTTGATGAGACCTTCCTGGCTGTGGGACCATTTGATGAGACGGACCCTCCGTGCCCGAGGAGAGATAGAGCTACCGGGGAAGCATAGTGTAGAGAGCTGCTCACTTCTCGATGACAGGGAGCATAGGGGCCGTATCAGATAGGGGCCATCGGAGCAACATTCCAGCGCAGCTCACCCTCCCCAATCCGAATCAGTGTGGGGGCCGACGACAAGGGAACAACGGCCTTTCTCTTCACACAGCTGAGGGGAGTGTTGGACGTAGTGTAGAGAGGTGAGATATCGGGAATCGAAATTATTGTAGACAAACCCACCAAGATGTGTTCCAGATGTATTTTGCGTCACTTATTTAGAAGTGTCACCGACGGCATTTTATTAGTCACTATATATAATATGTATTAACATGCTTTTTTGAAGGCCTTCACCGCTTGCTGTAATGTCCCAGATATTAGTCCTGCAAATAAAACTATATTCAAACCATTCCTTTCCAATCATTCCAAGGACCTGCTACGGAGGAGTGTAGGTTAGAGCTTCAGTGAACGAACTAACTGTTCTAGTATAGGCATCGTGGATCTAAGAGGTTACCTAGTACAAAGAAATCAAACGTATCCCGGGAGTTAGTCATACCAAACTCCTAAAACATCTCAGCAAATTCACCAAGTGCACGGATCCCAGAGGAGAGCTATCACAACAGACGTGATCGGCCTGCCACATTCCTGGCTACGGGTTATGCCCAGGGGTGGGGCACCGAGGTAAGAGGGATAGGCGTCTGATACAAGGTAGTTAGGGGCTGAGCGAATCTCCTCACCAACCTGTTACAACCATTACGGGTTACAGGTTTCACTAGCATCGCCATTTAGGGGGTGGTAGAATTGACGGATCTGACAGAGCGCGCACACACACACACACACACACACCCCATTAAAATACATAGATAATTGCGAAGACAGGTGCATATATATTAATTATAATATATCATCAAAATATTGCGACAAGTTATGGTAGTATCTCTTGGTCATATCTATGCCTTCTCTGTATTTCATTAGCTGGGCTGTGTTACTTAGCGGTCAGAGGTCAAATTAAATGGGTAGTAAATGAAACAATACAAATACTTTTTCCTTTAAGGTCTTCCATATGGTTAACTGACTAAGCAGAGGTTACAAAGATCTATTTTATATTTTGATATTTATTTTAAATTTGATTGTGTATGCATCTTTTTTAACTACAGTATACTAGAGTATTTCTTTTTTTTACCAACGCTAATGCGTTCTTCAATCAGTTTTACTTTTGATAAGCCAGACATTGACCCTGATTTAAACCAGATTTACTGCGTCTATTGGAAAAGCTGAGTTCATTAACAGCTGGTAGTCCTATAGTACTTAAGGGCCGTAGCACCACATCTGATGAGTAGGCTACCTGGGTCAAGATCTGATGGCAATAGCGTAGAAGAGCAAATATAGAGAAGTTTTAGTAGAGGTAGGTTTAGACAAAATCCCCAAATAATTCAATAAGTCCAATGCAAACCAACCAAACATTTACAATAAAGGCTTTATAAAACACAAACGGGTAGATATCTTGAGAATCCATTGTACTATTTTGACACTTCTATTGAAAGGTCAGGTTGAATATACTTGAATGACACCAAGCCAGACAATCACAATTGCGCCGTGTTCCGCTATATGGCACACAGATTAAGAATGTGTGTTCTGATTTAAGGCAATTAACCTATTCCCTCTAAGACCCTCTCTCAGCTAGTGTGCATTGATTGTAAACACCATGTTTATTTGCAAAATGGTGCAAAGACACTGGATTTTCCATTTAAGGTGTTAGTCAAAGAGTGATATGGTAAGGAGTGTGGAAATCAGTGGAGCCTTAGGTTTCATAGGAAAGATAGTTTGTGAAGTTCAAATGATCGCATATGATGAAAGATCGCAATTGCTGTGCATGTGCAGTTATGAAATACATAACCTTTTGTTACATGCGTTTACATTGTTTGGGGTTAGAATTGTCTTTCACTTGGTGAACAAAGGTTATGATAGACAAAAAGTGGAGAATCTAATCTTAGTAGGGGTGTGTCTGCTCTTCATGTGTTTCAAGGCCTTCAAAGGTCTTTGCAATTGGGCTGGGGAGAGACTTTGCCCGGACACGGGTCATTTCGGGATCAAGAGGTTAGACTGAATATTGATTCCTTGTGTTTTGTTGTGAACACGGCAGCAGAACATGTTCAGTTACTAAAGAAAGGTGCACACCTGTCCTGTTTATGATTTGTATTTTCTGGTACTTCTATTATTTTAGTCACCGTCTGTGCACAAATAAGGAACAATTTATTATTTTTATTTAACAAAATCATAATAAACCATTCAGTGGATCAAATTGAGTGTTCTGATTTTTCCTGTGACATTAGTAGAAACTCTCCAAGATTAGGAGATGCACACACACAGTTCAAGCATACATAAATACATGCACACACATAGTACATACATATATAAATAAAGGCACACACCCAGGGCCGTGGCACCAAATCCTGGGCCCTGTATACAAGAGGTACTGATGCCCCCCCCCCCCCCCCCGAATTCCCCCTACCAGCCCCCTGCGCTGAATTGTTGACGGGGGGGGGGGGTAGAGAACAATTGTTGACGAGGGGAGACGTGGCCGTGTGCGACTCCTAACACTATGGGCTGGTGGATAATTCAAAAGAAATAAAACAATTTTTTTTTTTTTTTTGCCATGGGCCCCCCCTCTGCCTTGGGCCCCCCCAGGACTGCCTCACTTTCCCCCGCAGTCCGTAGATAATGGTGCAGCATGTAGTATCAGTCTCTCTTAGTTGTTCATCTCTCAGCACTCTGTCTTCCACCAGCTGGGCTGTGTAACCTAGCATAACAGAAACATAGCAATGGGAAACCTATGATTGAATGCAAAAAGAGGCACTATTTATGTAAGAACAAGCCATACTATATTTACTCAACGAAATGTACAATCTATTTCAATAATTTTTGTTAATGTGCCTATTTCAAGACTGAAAGCCAACGTACCATAGGTTGAGAAACCCTGCTCTAGGGTGAGGTAATCATTGATCAGAGAACGCTGAACAGCCAATGAAAGATCACTCTAGAAGTGGCACGGGAGGATGTAAATGTAATTTCCTAAAAACCCATAGGTCCAATTTTACTCCACATGACCAAAGTATTTTAATCTCCAGCAATATGTTCTCTTCTCCGGATGACCGAGTCTCCTTCGTGGACGCGGTCTCCTTATTACAACCACAACATGACTTGATATAATATAATTTAGACTTTTTTGATTGGCTGCCTGTGAAATAATGTCATTTCTGGAACCGTCACGTTTACTTCTTTCAATAAATCACGCCACTGGAGCCTTGATTAAACAGATTTTTTTCTTCAACAAAGACAAAAATGTAAATTCTAAATATTTAACCTGCCCTTTGGTTGTCTGTTCCAACTCTCGGATTACATCTCTGTTGATCTCTGGCATCATATCAAACAATATTATAATTCAGGTTGCTGTTCTGTGTTTTAGTCAAGCTATTGTAAATCAGACGGCACTTGCATGTGTCGACATATTACAAAGCACATTGCTTTACAATGGAAATCCAAGGCCTCAATTATATTTAAGAAAGCTAAAGCTTGCTCCAGGTGAGGGTCGAACTCACAACCTCGGCATGACTTGATGCAGGTTATTGTCTTATAAGTAGGCCTACAACGCGCCGACCGATTGCGCCACTGGTTAGAAATATTACGGTAGACTTTGGATTAGCTGCCTCTCTTTGTCATCCTATCCACCAATACTCTGAGCAGGTTGGGTTTGTTTAAGCCAAAATATTGTAAATTAGACGACACTCGAACATGTAAACAGATAACATAGAGTATTACTTTATATAAAAAATGTCCTAGTCGTATAATCCTAACGTACTGTACGAAGCTAGACCGCACACTGACCGATTGCGCCACTGGAGCACTTGTTTGTTAAACATTTGAAGGTCAACAGCTTTGGTTTTACACAAAGACAAAAGAGAAAATGTTAAATGTGTAACATGATCGGATATTATTAGTTCCAGGTCTTTGATAAGATCTCTTTGACTCTGGCCTCAAATCAAATATCGACAAAATATAGTGAAGATTGGTTTAGGTCAAGCTCTGTAAGTCACACATAATTTGCTTTTTTGAACAGATTGTGACTTTACGCAAGTCCATTAGTCTTAACTATCTTCAACAAAGTGACAGCTTGCTCGATGTGAGGCTTGAAATCACAACCTCTGCATGACTTAGTGCAGGTTACTGTCTTATAAGTACCGCACGCTGACCGATTGCACCACAGGAGCTCAGAGAATGTACAACAAGAACTTACAAATCACAACGTAGTCTTTTAATTGTCCGCCTGTGAAATAATATCTCCTCCGGATTTTGGACCTTCATGTTTATTTCTTTCAAAAGTTCTTTCAACAAATAAATGTATAGAGAGATGAGAGTATAAGTCCATTAATCGTATAAGTAACGCACGCTGTTCGAATACGCCACGGGAGCGCTGGTTAAAAAGTGCAGATCACCTTGAGAAAAAGAACAACCTTGAAACAAAGGCTTTAGTATGCTAACTTGTGTAGTTCCGGAAGTAAAAATCCCATTAATTTTCATCATGGAGGTTTTTGATTAAAAGCCTTAATGTCGTAACCACCATGTGTGTGTGTGTGTGTGTGTGGTTTACCTACAACCAGCAACAGGACGTCAACGGATCGTTCCCCATTAAAGACCAAGGCACGGACCAGAGGAATGACAGCACCCTGACAGGTTTGTCTGAAACACATGCACACACAAACACACACACTCACACACACTCACTGTGTGTGTGAGTGTGTGCGTGTGACACATAGACACTGACTCTAGCTTGCACGCATGGTGAGTGGTGACACACACACACACACACACACACACACACACACACACACACACACACACACACACACACACACACACACACACACACACAGACACCGACTCTAGCTTGCACACATGGTGACACACACACACACACTGAGTGACACACAGACACTGACTCTAGCTTGCACACATGGTGACACACACACACACACACAAACAATGAGTGACACACAGACACTGACATTTACTCTAGCTCGCGCACAGTGACACACACACACACACAAACACAGAGACAAAGACAGAGAGAGAGGACAGATGGAGAGAGAGAGGGACATAGAGAGAGAGACAGACTGACAGAGAGAGAGAGAGAGACAGATAAGAAAGAGAGACAGACGAGAGAGACAGAGAGAGGGACGAGAGATCGAGGACAGAGAAAAGAGAGAGAGGGTAGGCACAGCGATAAAAAAATCTGGGTGTTGATGAGATAAAAATATGCAAACGCCGTATCCATATTTGAACACCAACCAGACAAACACGTCTACTTTAGTGAGTCAGGGCTAAAAATACTGACATAATTAGATTGACCACTAGGGGGCAACAAAAGTCCGGTTCCTCACTGCGAGCCAATGGCCCCTTGTGGTGCACCAAGGGCCCCTGCTAATAGCATACCAGACCCTACACACCTTCACACAACCTGGTGATAAACACGCATGGTATGGGCTGTGGACCACACAGGGCGTGTGTGCGTGTGTGTGTGTGTGTGTGTCTGCTCCAGTTGATCTACTAGAATGACACTCTCAAACTTGTGTTTGAATATCGAGAGTTGATCAAAGACAAACTAATAGCCTGACTAGTCTTTCTTGACCCCACTGTGAGTGTTAATGCAAATGTTTGGGTATAAAACATGAATAGATTTGGAAACAGCTGATGGACTTGGGAGAACAAATTTCAAATGGTGACTTTGTAAACACGACTGTGTTATTGTCAACTTATTGTATTAAAGTAATATTCTTATTTCAGTGGTTTCCATTTGAGTTATTAAAAGGCCTATTCGGTAGATTGCAATAAAGACAAATCCAGTTGCCTGCGACGACGAATCAACATCAGGTACCACCTCTGGCCGGTCGGAACCCGACCGGCCGCTGTGACATCACCGCCTCTATATAAGTCCCCGCTCCTCAGTCCAGTCCTCAGTGGTGATCAGAGAGCAACGACTGAGCTGCATATTAATAACCAGCGACAGCAACAAACTGAGAGATCCACTATGGTGAGGAAGAGACAGGAAGAGATACAGGAGGGAGACCAGGAGACCCTGTGTGGGGACCCCTCGTCGCCCCCCGGAGAACAGCGTCCGGCACAGGTGAGGAAGGAGAGTACACGCACGCCGACCGCACACGCACACTTTGAGTCTGCAGACGCACATTTGTATTCTGTAAAACTTGTGGTTGTACATGATTATATTAAGTTAGGGTCCAACTGACTTTCTTTGAAGAAGTGCAGGCAACACACACCCACACACATACACTCACACACACACACACACACACACACACACACACACACACACACACACACACACACACACACACACACACACACACACACACACACACACACACACACACACACACACACACACACACACACACTCAAATACACACACACGATTGTACACATTTAATATCAGTGCTTTATAAAAAATATATATGATATTTATGTATATGATCTATAAATACATTTATGCATGTTTTTCTTGAACTTTTCTATTCGAAAAAACATCAAAATTATTGATTTATGCTTCAGCATATTTTTGCCATTTTCAAAAGAATGTATACCCAAACATTCCGTCCCCGTGACGACGTCCTCTTGACGACGTCGCCGTGACAACGTCACCGCGGCGTCCCTCTGACAACACGGGGCAACGCTCCTCGATATAAGATAATAATAACAACTAGAAAATGCATTTCCTGCAGAAAATTAGTGCTTTAGTGCAAAGTGAGGTTGAAAATATTATGAAAAGCGCTGTGCTGTATCTGAAACGTGCCGGATGGCCGTAGCGCGGCGAACTCTGTAGGGATTGTGCTTCGCGGGGTTTGTTTAACGGCGTTGCTATAGTTACCTAAATTATTATGAGCAACTGAAAACGATGCCGGTTTGAAACTAAAACTGTGCCTCTGAAGAAAGTATAAATGCTATCGAAATTCCGTTGGGATAGTATTGAAGATACAAGTGTGTAGATTTGTTTAATGGTTTGAACGATGATAAACAGTTGAAAAAGGATTGAGTTACGAAGTTATAAGAAGTAGGTGTATCAGAATGGGCATTGACGTCTTCAATGAAAACAGCTGAAAACGAAGCGGTATGAGACTAAAAGTGTGATTCTGAACAAAGTTGAAATGATATCGAAATTCCGTTTCGATATTATGGAAGATACAAGTGTGTAGATTTGTTAAATGGTTTGAACGAAGATAAACCGGTTGAAAATTGATTTAGTTACGTTCAGGGGCGGCCGGCCAATAGAGGGCGATAGGGCGCCGCCCTCCTTGAGTCAAAAAAAAAAAGAATATGCCTAATATTTTTTTTTAATAATATATAATATGTATATATTTTTTATGATGATAACCAATACATTTTGTAAAAAATGAAGATAGCCTGTTTTCCTCTGAGCAGTTGTGTTCCATACCAACCGAGCGCTATGGGCGATTTCAGCCTGGCTGGAAATCGCCCCCAGCGCTCTCATTGACTTTCATGTAAAAGCTGGCTAGCAGGATGCGAGGTAGCCAACGGACTCTTCTGCTACCCCTGCGTCCTCATCCACCCTGATGGCTGCACCACGGAAACACCTTGGACTACAACAGGTTTCACAGATATGCATCATCTGTCAGAAAAAATAAAAAAGCATGAAACATCGAGGATCCACATGGACAGCTGCTTAAAACTGTCGGCGTTTGGGAGCGTCAACATTGCTACGCAGTTGGACGATGGCTACAGGCAGGCACTGCGTCGGCACAATGATGAGGTGAGCAAAAACCGGCACATTCTGGGCCGCCTGATCGACGGTGTTAAGTTCTGCGGTGTATTCGAGTTGGCCTTGCGCGGCCGAGACGAGAGCGAGGGATCCAGCAACCCCGGAATTTTTCGAGGATTGGTACAGTTAATTGCATCCCTAGATGAAGTTTTTGAGGAGCATTTAAAAACGGCCACCGTCTTTAAAGGCACATCCAAGACGGTCCAAAATGAGCTGCTCGACTGCATGGCAGCTGTCATTAGGGCACGCATTACGGAGGAGGTGAAGTCGGCCAGCTTCGTTGCGATACAAGCTGACGAAACAACGGACGTCTCGACTCAGACTCAGATGGTCATGGTATTGCGATACATTGATGGGAGCCATGCTGTTCAAGAGCGTTTTTTTGAGTTTGTCCCTCTCGTCTTCAACGGCTGACTCGATTGCCACTGCTATTATGGAGAGACTGAACAGTCTATTCGCCGAGGAAGAGAGGGGTAAACTCATCGCGCAAGCATATGACGGGGCCAATGTGATGAGAGGAGAGAAGGCTGGTGTGCAGCAAAAAGTGCGAGAGCATTACAAAAATGCACATTATTTGCATTGCTATGCACACCAGCTGAATTTGATCATGCAGCAAGCCACTTCTCAGGTCCCAGCAGTGAGGGTTTTTTTCTCGGATCTGAATGGCATTTCTAGCTTTTTTAGTCGGTCACCCAAACGCACCACCATCCTCGACCAGGTTGTTGCACGGAGGCTGCCAAGAGCATCGGCCACACGATGGAACTTCAACAGCAGGGTCGTGAACACAGTCTATGAGAACCTAGATGACCTCATAGAGTGTTTTGAAGCCATCAGGACAGACGGCTCATTTGACTGCACCACAGTGAGGGAGGCATCTGGCTACCTGAGGATGCTGCAGGACGATGACTTCAAGTTTTTCCTGCATCTATTTCATCAAATCATGCCTCACGTTGACATTATGTACCAACAGCTGCAGAAGAAGGACATTGATGCAGTCTTCATCAAACGTGCTCTGCAGAGCTTCACAAGCAGTGTTCAAACCATACGGTAAGATAAGTTACACTTTATTGTCACCATGGGGAAATTTGTCTTGGGCACAGTGAATGATTGATTCATTAAAAACTATTAACTGTAACTATTGCACTAGAACTTGTGAATAAGGTGCAGGTGCTAAAGTATGAGTGCTAAAGTTAAGTACTTACCTATTTATTGCACATTATTCTATTGCACGTTGTTCATCAGCTTAATGGAGGCCAGAACAAATGATAATTTTAAGCGATTTGAGTTGCATCTTAATACACATTCTTCTGCCTTATGGCAGCGTTTCATATTCAGGGAAACTATATTATTTGCCTTTTTCCTAACTGCCTTTTAATATAGGCTCTAATGGCTCGTATAGGATAAAATAATTTTGCACACCTTAATATACCTTGTAATAATCAAATGTAGTAATGCTGCGATGTAAGCCTATATGCTATAAATGCTTAGACACTCAAAAGTAGGAAACTAATTCAGTCATTGTATATTTCATAAATTGCAATTACTCTGTGTAACAAAGTTAAGCACATCCATTTTTTTTATTTTTTTTTACATTTTCCCTGTTTATCTTAAACAAGACAAAACGTACTATTATTACTGGTATTCTAAGACAGGAACTGTAGGTAATTGCATTGACATACTGTATACGTTCATAGACTAACACACACTCTCCTTGTCTGTCTGTTTCAGGGACCAGAGCTCATCCCCAGAGCAGCAGCAAGTAGCAGCAGGAACTACAGGAAAAAGGAGGGCCTTGGGAGAGCAAGACAAGCAGAGGCTGTCTAAGGAGGTAGATGATTTTGTAGTTTTGTTTGTTTATTTTCTTCTTTTTGTTCTATTTTTCTCTCACTTTCACTTCATTGCATACCTTACTTTATTGTATTCTAAAGTCATGCAGATCTCCTTTTTAAGGCCTCTGGAACCTAGTGTTAAAAAATCACCCCTTCTGTATTTACAGTTACATTCAAGGATGGATGGTGGCAGTGTTTTTTACTCATAGTGTACTTCCAATTTGTGATATACTCTCTTTATTTAGACAGGTCTGTGACACCATCTTGGGCCAAAGACATCATCACCTTGTTTATATGAACACTTTATTTCCGGCAGTGTAAATGTATGAATCACTAGAATCTATACAGTAGATGGATGAGTACAAGAGTGCAAGATACTCAGAGTACACGATACTCAGAGTACAGAGTAATCAGTAAGGGGTAGCATGTTGTACGGACGTGTGATTCTATAGCAGACTAGGTATTTAGTTTACTTTTTCCTTCAGATGACTCATAAATGAGTCATCTCGTTGGGTTGGATTCATCTTGTGTTTTTCCTTCCTCACACCCTTTACTGGGTGTGACTTACACCCTTTACTGACAGGTATGGAATGGCCAAGGCAAGGCAAGGCACACACACACACACACACACACACACACACACACACACACACACACACACACACACACACACACACACACACACACACACACACACACACACACACACACACACACACACACACACACACACACGTTATTCTACCTGGATGAGATACTCTCATGATTGTGTGAGGGTCACCTGCTAGCGTTAGTTAGTTTTTTTTAACCAAAAACAGATTGCCTTGGTCCCATGAGTGTGATGTCAACACCACAAATTAATAGAAGACCCTCCATGGCTCCTATTAATGTAGTCATCGGCCTTCATGTAGGTAAGGGTGAGGGTGTTTTGATGCGTTTGAACTCTTGTCATGTTGCTGTGACATCATGTCTCCAGACAGAGCTGGAAGTCTGTCAAGTGTACTTTTTTATTTAAATCAGGAAACCAACATTGTTACACGTCATTCGTTATTCAAAGGCAGAAACTACAAAAAATATAGGCTATGGATCATTATCATTAACATAGATCCTTTAAACATTTCTACCTTACTGCAGCTGTTTGTTATAGCAATAACGGTTATAAATGGTTTTGAGGAGAAAACAGACAGTGAACAGTATAGTCTATGTAGTGGCATCATTTATAATGGTTATGTTTCTATAATGCATGACGTGAAAGGTTCACGAACATTCGCGAACCTTCAAGCTCGTTCATTCGCACTTGTCCGTTATCTGTATTATGCTATTTCGTCCTTGACCTGCTTTAAACACTCAGTTTACTTGTTAAATTTGATTAAACAATTAAATACAATACAAATATAAAGTAAAAACAAGTGTTATCTAGCAATCCGTTTTCTGTATTATGTTATTTCGTCTTTGGCAACATGAGCGCGAATGTTTTTTGAAACCTGCCCGGCAACGGACAACCCTTACGTAATCAGTTGTCCGTTGCCTGGCAACGGACAACTGTTGACGTGCCCGGTACAAATTTGGCAGCCGCTACAAATTTGGCATGACAGCGCCGTCACAGTGTGACCCCCCCCCCCCCCCACCGGGTGACCTCTGGGAGACAGTGGAGCCATCACAGTGTGACCCCCCCCCCCCCACAGTGTGACCTCTGGGAGACAGTGGAGCCATCACAGTGTGACCCCCCCCCCCACAGTGTGACCTCTGGGAGACAGTGGAGCCGTCACAGTGTGACCCCCCCCCCCCTCAGCTCCCCGCTGTCAGGGCAACCACACTAGAAGTACGTCGAGGTACTCTAATTGAAGCTACACGTAGTCACGCCCTCCATGGAGGACCTGTTGAATGAGGGTGGGGGGGGGGGGGCTCAGAGACCCAGGCCGCGTTCGCCATGCCGTGAAACCCAGGAGCCCCAACAGGAGTCAGATCCCGGGGTTCAGATCCCACCGTCGTCACCGAGACAGTCGGTGAACGTCCCGCTCCGCTCCGAGCGCAGGGCTCGCTCTCCTGGGGACGCTGAAGGGCCCGTTGGTACTCTGATGGACGTCAGGACCCAGGGCTCGCTCTCCTGGTGGCGCTGGAGGGCCCGTTGGTACTCTGATGGACGTCAGGACCCAGGAGGGCCCGTTGGTACTCTGATGGACGTCAGGACCCAGGAGGGCCCGTTGGTACTCTGATGGACGTCAGGACCCAGGAGGGCCCGTTGGTACTCTGATGGACGTCAGGACCCAGGAGGGCCCGTTGGTACTCTGATGGACGTCAGGACCCAGGGCTCGCTCTCCTGGGGACGCTGAAGGGCCCGTTGGTACTCTGATGGACGTCAGGACCCAGGAGGGCCCGTTGGTACTCTGATGGACGTCAGGACCCAGGGCTCGCTCTCCTGGGGACGCTGAAGGGCCCGTTGGTACTCTGATGGACGTCAGGACCCAGGGCTCGCTCTCCTGGTGGCGCTGGAGGGCCCGTTGGTACTCTGATGGACGTCAGGACCCAGGAGGGCCCGTTGGTACTCTGATGGACGTCAGGACCCAGGAGGGCCCGTTGGTACTCTGATGGACGTCAGGACCCAGGAGGGCCCGTTGGTACTCTGATGGACGTCAGGACCCAGGGCTCGCTCTCCTGGGGACGCTGAAGGGCCCGTTGGTACTCTGATGGACGTCAGGACCCAGGGCTCGCTCTCCTGGGGACGCTGAAGGGCCCGTTGGTACTCTGATGGACGTCAGGACCCAGGAGGGCCCGTTGGTACTCTGATGGACGTCAGGACCCAGGGCTCGCTCTCCTGGGGACGCTGAAGGGCCCGTTGGTACTCTGATGGACGTCAGGACCCAGGGCTCGCTCTCCTGGTGGCGCTGAAGGGCCCGTTGGTACTCTGGTGGACGTCAGGACCCAGGAGGGCCCGTTGGTACTCTGATGAACGTCAGGACCCAGGGCTCGCTCTCCTGGGGACGCTGAAGGGCCCGTTGGTACTCTGATGGACGTCAGGACCCAGGAGGGCCCGTTGGTACTCTGATGGAGGTCAGGACCCAGGAGGGCCCGTTGGTACTCTGATGGACGTCAGGACCCAGGAGGGCCCGTTGGTACTCTGATGGACGTCAGGACCCAGGGACCCCGGCGGGCGGCGAGGTGTGTGTGGATGTGTGGAGCTCTGTGTGGGCAGCTTCACTCCCTGGTTGAGGAGTGGATAGCTGGGTGGGGAACTGGACTCTCTCGGCCTGACACAGGACCTGGTCCCGCTCCCCTGGGGGGTCCACAAGACTTTCATTGTTTTAGCTTTTTCTTTCTCCTCGTCTGTTTGTTTCATACCATTCAGGTTATGATGGGACCCACCCCACACCAGGTCACGTACTACCCCCAGACAAGCACCCGGCCCCCCCAGACAAGGACCTGGCTCTCCCGGACCAGGACCCTGCCCCACCAGACCCAGACCCGGACCCTTGTGGGCCAGGGCACAGCTCCCACAACACCTAACCCTACCCTCCCATGCATCTATCTCTCCCCAGCCATAGCAGCCTCACCTCGGGGCTCTTATGGTGAGGATTGGACATTAGATGAGCTCATATGCGCTCATCTAATGTAAGGATCTTATTATAAAACGAGGCATTGATAGCTTTGTAAGTGTACAGATTGTTTATTAAAAATGACATTTTATACACACATTACCATCAGTGGTTCTCCCGTCTACGCCATCTTGTTTTTAAGACTCGATAAGTAGATTGACGAACGCAGAGATTGTGACATCTGCCAACAACACGCAAGCTCTGTGTTCGCCAATCTACTTATCGAAACTTCTGAAAATATACACAATATTGTAATATGAACATGTTAAGATTAAACATCAATCAACAATTGAAATACATTTGACAATGGAAATATAGTCTTTGTAAAACCTGCTTAGTTAACCTTATGGAAGATCTTCAAAGTCTCTTCCTTTCATGGTTTATCAAGATCAACTTTCAGAAGTATAGCACTTGGATTATAGTTGAGTGCATTACAGTACAATTTAAATCAGTAAAACACAATGTGTGTGTTGATAGATACATGTTAGTGTAGTCTGTGTGTGTGTGATTCTTTGTGTTTATATATACATGTGTGTTTAGTCCCTGCGCGTGTGTGATATATATGCATATCTGTGTGTGTGTGTGTGTGTTCATATCTGCGTGTTTGTTCACATCTGCGTGTGTGTGTTTGTTCGTATGTGTGTGGCTTTGTGTGCGTACGTGTATGTCTGATTATAAATGTGTGTGGTGTGGGCATGCAGTTGCACGTGCGTTTAGATATGCACGTGTGCATGTGTGCTTGCGTTTGGATGTGTGTGTCCGTGTGTATATTTGAGAGTATACATATGCGTGTGTGTGCATATGTACTCGTGTTTGTGTTCATATATATGTGTGTGTGTGTGTGTGTTCATATAAACAGGTGTGTGTGTGTTTCTATATGCGGGAGTGTATTCATGTGTGTTCTTAGATTTGGAGAGGGAGGGGGGAGAGAGAGGGGGGGGGGAGAGAGAGGGTCAGAGAGAGAGAGAGAGAGAGAGAGAGAGAGAGAGAGAGAGAGAGAGAGAGAGAGAGAGACTATAACTTACACAGAGACGCTGAGGACCCCAACCTGCTGCGCCGTAAAAAGCCGCCCCCCTCAAACCCCCCCCATACCCCCACCCCCGGGAGGAGGTCCTCCTGGGTGAAGGAGGACCAGAAGGTGTGGAGGTGTGGAGGTGTGTCTGAGGACCCTCCTCCACCTGGGGACACTCTGTAGAAGGACAGAGAGCCAGCAGGCCGGTCCAGATACACTCCTACTCTGGTGGAGCCAGCGGCGCGGAGAGGGAGGACTGTCCCTGTACCGTTGTACCGGGCAGAGTAACGATCACCATAACAAAGAAGACTCCAGGACTTGTTGTTCCCTCCAAGCCCGCTTTCCTCACCATCTCCTCTCCTTGTGATTCCTCTGTATGTCACTCCTATATCAACCCCTTCTTCCCACTCTACCTCCCAGTAACAGCGGCCAGTCAGAGCCTCTCTACCCAACACCTGGGGCCGGGAGTCAAATCTGTCTGGGTGATCCGGATACGACTGGACTTTTCTAACCCACGTCACCTTCCTGTTGTCCTCAGACATAGAGAGGTGTCTGTGGGCCGTGTTGGGGTCCAGTGTGAGGTCACAGGCATCTGAGGGAGAACCAGACATGATGAGCTGCTGAACCGCTCTTCATCATCATCCTCATCATCATCACTAGTACTGTTCTCCTGCTCTTCTTCTTTTTATTCTCTTTCAGACTCTTTTTGTGATCGCTCTCTCTTCTTCTTCAGCCCCCTCCCCCTCAGCCCCCCCCCCTCAGCCCCATCACCCCCCCTCCCCCTCACCGCCCCCCTCAGCCCCGTCACCCCCCCTCCCCCTCGTCCCCCCCCCCTCCCCCTCAGCCCCCCCTCAGCCCTATCCCCCCCTTCCACACCCCATCAGCCCCTTCATCCCCCCTCCCCCTCAGCCGCGTCACCCCCACTCCCCTCTTCCTCAGCCCCTTCATCCCCCCTCACCCCCCCTCCCCCTCACCCCTAGTCCTCCCCCTCAGACCCCCCTCAGCCCCGTCACCCCCCCTCAATGTAACAATGTAATACCTGCTGGGTTTTATACAAGCAGGTTTAACTTTGATGGTGGACAGTATTAGGCCCAATCTCATTCCTTTGCTACATAGAAAATCTCAGCCCTAGCCCTCGCTGTTGCGCGTTCACGCGCCGTGGAGTCATGTCCCAATACTGTTTAAATGTAGCTTAAGGGGTAAGGGGGAGGGCTAACATCCCCTCAAAATTGAGATTTTCGATGGGCACCCTCAAAGCGCTTCAGTTCTGACTTGCTCCCACAATACCTTGCGAGAAAACGGAAAATCAAGAAATATCCTAGACAAGATGGAGGGCGAAAAGATGCGACAGGATTGGAAAAACACAAATGTAAGTGTTTTCTCTGTAATTAACTATTAATTATTTTATTGATTATACTCTGCAGCCCGGCCGCGGTCTTCGAAGCCCGGCCGTCGGACTTTCGCGGGCCGCCCGACCCCGGTTCTCGACCGGGCTGCAGCCCGTGATCGTGCTCTGCAGCCCGGCCGAGAACCGGGGTCGGGCGGCCCACTCTGCAGCTCGGCCGCGGTCTTCGAAGCCTGGCCGCGGACTCTCGGAAGATCGCGAAAGTCCGATCACGGGCTCTGCAGCCTGGCCTTCGGACTTTCGCGGGCCGCCCGACCCCGGTTCTCGGCCGGGCTGCAGCCCGTGATCGTGCTCTGCAGCCCGGCCGAGAACCGGGGTCAGGCGGCCCGAGAAAGTCCGACGGCCGGGCTGCAAGACCGGGCTGGATATCATGTCGTATGATATCCAGATCTTCCATGTTCTAGTGACTCCAGGTTAAAAATAAGCTTTATACTAATATATTATATTATATTAGTAACATTCTATAAGTAATATTATATATACTAATATATTATATTATATTAGTAATATTACATGGTTAATCAATGTAATTTTTGGCAGTACTATATTGTGTACATAGCTATTATATATTGTACGTAACATGTATTTTTAGATGCTTGTGTGTGTATTTTTAGATGTGTTGTTCAGTGTTTCTTATTTAAATAAAGTGTTTCTTCTAAAGTGTTCTTGTTCATAACCGATTATTATCTAAGGGTGCACTCACACTAGGCCAAAATATAAATACCATTTCAGGTTAAACATCTTTACAATGGGTCTTGCTCGTTGCCCGAGACAATGGCAGCCAGTCTGTCTCTTGTAACATTACCAGGGGTCTGGTTATCTGCTAGGGGGCACGGGGAGGCCATGATGACGTCACAGGGTAGGGTTGTCCCATTTGGTAGGGGATCGGTTAGGGGTAGCAATGAGGGGTAGCAATGAGCATGAGCAATGAGGGTTAGGGTTGAGATGTAGGGTTGAGACAGTGAGCAAAGAAACGGGATTGGGCCTTAATATACGTAAGATACATGATGTCAGCCATCGTCTTCATTCCCAGTAGGATGTGACCTCACTTCCTGCTGTGTGGATGGACTTTCCCTCTCAATAGTGAGTGTGTGATGTGATGAATCAAACAGACGCTTACACTTCTTTAGAGCTGGTTTCAGCCTCCACACTCCACCGTGCTCCACACTGGGGGGGAAACAAAATGAGAGCAGCATGTTGAAACATTCACCTTCATCATCTGCCGTCTCATAACGTTCTACACAACATGAGTGACAGCTGCCTTTTCAAACCACTTCATCTAGCAGCGGCTTGAATCCTTGGAGGAGACTTTGTCCCTGAGTGCTGAGCTGTCCTCTCCATACCTGAGAGTGTCCAGTCTCCAGCGTGGATCCTCCAGTCCAGCAGAGAGCAGCGCAGCTCCAGAGTCTCCTGGGTGATTGTAGCTCAGGTTCAGCTCTCTCAGATGGGAGGGGTTGGAGCTCAGAGCTGAGGCCAGAGAAGCACAGCCTTCCTGTGTGACCAGGCAGCCAGACATCCTGCACACACACACACACACACACACACACACACACACACACACACACACACAGTGAGAATTATTACTTTTCCGGAGGTAAATCTGTTCAATGTCCTCTGATTTGGAACTTGTGGTGGAACTGTTTGACCATTGAGTGAAATTGACCTGAGAGTTTCCAGTGTACAGTGTGGACTCCCCAGTCCAGCAGAGAGCAGCTTCACTCCTGAATCCTTCAGATCATTGGTACTCAGGTCCAGCTCTCTCAGACTAGAGGAGTTGGAGCTGAGAACTGAGGCCAGAGCTTCACAGCATCTCTTTGACAGCTGACAGCCTTTCAAACTTCACAAACAATAAACAGAACACGTTAGAAACTGTGATTAATGTTGTATTGGAAATTTGATATTAGACATGTGTTATTAGTTTAACTAAATGTTAATACATTAGATCTTCAAAATATAGAAAAGGTCCCCCTGAAAGTCCCAGTTCTAAGAATAATCTATTATTCTACTTACTTACGAAACAACCTTAATTTCCAGCTTCCAGATTATGAATAGAATAGGTATATAGTAAAACAAACACCTTAAACCATCATTAACAAACTGAATCCAAGGTACACCATTTACTGTCATGGTAAGACAAATAGAGTGAGATTGAGGTCTTGTGTTTGATAAGATGAGTGGTTATGGCGCTGCGATGCACGCAGACTGCCAAGGTTTAGTTCAGTGCTGAGTTAAAGCGCGGCTGTATTGCAGCGCCGGTGTGATCGCTCTATTGGGAAACACGACCCACTTAAGTTCCCATGAAGACACTCTGCTTTGATCAGAAAACTAAAACCCTGGTTTGTACTTTGTGCCAAGTTTCATTTAAATGTCACCGCAGCACTAGAGCTATTCAAGAGCATGTGAAGAAATGCACTATTCTGGACGACCAAGAGAAGAAAATAAATCCTAAATGGAGTATTTTATCCAATCAGCAGCCAGTTATTGTTAGTAGGTATTTGATTGAGGAGGAGGAGGAGGAGGATGAAGAGTTGGTTGGTGAGGAAAGAGATGTTAAGGCGCTGGTGGTAAAAACAGAAACAGCGCCCCTATGAGAGATTACGTTAAATTGTAAAGTGGTAGGTCCCGGAGCGCAGAGGGGGGGTGGATCCAGTGACTCAAAACGGGGGTTGATAACGGAATACACGGCCTACGTAGCTTCTCCGACTAAAAAAACCAAAACAACGCTGTGTGTACATCTGGGCAATGTTTATTCTAATTACAGAACATTTAACACTATGCTGCACAGGTGGGAAATTAATGGTCAGTGATGACCAAGGAGGGAATTGTGATATACATTCACGCATTCATTCTAACAGGCCATGTATGTCAGGAACCTAGAGAGGCGTCCGGCTCATACAAGGAGCCATTCATCCACGTATGAATTCTGGTGATAACAGCAGGCCAGGTGTAGGGAAAACCCAGACGCTCAAGGCCACAAAAACAAGTGTTAATCCCACACATAGCCACAAGAGGTCAGCATCAAGCCACAAACCAAGTTGTGATGCCCACACATAGCCATAAGGGACCTGTACTGAGTAAACATATGGGCGTATCCAGGAGGCGGGATCTCTGCACCATGCTTATGCCGCTTTTCCACTGCATGGTACCAGCTCGACACGACTCGACTCGACTCGACTCAGCTCGCCTTTTTTGCGTTTCCACCGCGATCTAGTACCTCAAGTGGCTGCTTTTTCTAGTACCGCCTCGCTCTAGGGTCCAAGCGGCTGAGCCGATGCTAAAAGGTGACGTCGGCAGACGGCCGGCCACTGATTGGCCAGAGAGTGTGACGAAGTCACGAGAGCGACATGGCAACCATGCTGGTAACAGCCATAGCAGCGCCGCAGCCAACATATTCCACTTCTTCAACATGCCAGCTAATAATACGAACACGAATACCATCGCATCGATGTTCTCCATTGTTGTTATGTTGGTTCTGTCCATGTGTAGGTTACGTAGGTGTTGTTTGCGTCGCGTACAAAAATACGTCACAGCCCTTTCGCGCAGACGACCCCGCCCACGTCCCGGAGGTACTATTTGCGGTGGAAAAGCACCCGCGCTGCTACCGTGTCGAGTCGTGTCGAGTCGTGTCGTGTCGAGTCGAGCTACATGTGCGGTGGAAAAGCGGCATTAGCCAATCAAAGCACATTACGGAGGCCACGCCTGCCCAGTATTAAATTCAAAACACATAGCCCAGGGGGGCAGAACGCTTCAGGTAACGAATCCATCAGATGTCCTACTAAGCGTATCTCCAAGCGTGCCCATACAATTCCTCTCCTTTTGCTTCAAAGATAGTAGGCCAGTCGCGATAAGCAATCAATCAATTAATTGCGTGATAAATTAAAATGAGCGATGATTTTTTGCCAGCCGCAATAATTTCCATTCACACTCTTTTTTTAAAAAATCAGTGCTTTATTGGCCTAATCTGAGAAGAAATCTATGCCCCAAACAGAAATATTATAGGCCTTTAGTACACAGGTCTTCTCAATGTTCAGTAACAAATGTCGGGTTGAAATTGGGCTCGGACTCATAATTACAGGGCACAACGAGTAAACCCCCTGGAGCATTTTTTGTTGAGTCCATTTTATTTATTGTTTTTGGTTGTTTTGTTAATTTATTCTGGATATTTTAAATGTCTTCCAGACGTCCAGTTCCAGTGTTCTTTAAAAATAAATGTTTATTGATCTTCGAAAGGGTGTTCTTGCATTATTATGCCATTATCATTTATATTAGTTAAAAAACGGCAATATTATCGCTTATCGCAATCATTTCTGGGGCAATTAATCGGCCAGAAAGATTTGTTAACGTGACAGGCCAATATCTTAACGAACCTTAACCAAATGAGGTGATTTACAAGCGATCCTGACACGGCAACCTTTTTCCAAAAGAACATGACACGGAACATGTTCTGCCGTGTTGTGGCTCACATTAAGCACTGCCCCCTATACATTCAAAACATTAACTTAAACTTATTCAAATTGAGTGAATCTGTTCACATGAATGGACTCAGATGGATGGTAGGTGACCAAGGATATTATCACATCTAATAAAGGGGTGCACATTTGTTAGGGTGCCACAAAATTACAAAGACTAGAGTTTTCGCACGAGCATTGCACGTGCTCAACCTCAAGTTGTATTTAAACCCACAGCAATAATGTGGAAACCCCAGTCGATAATGTTACAACACCAACCCCCAAACCCGGTCCCTTCAACGTGCAAGCCCCCCACCCTCCTGTTCTCCCAAGCCCGCCCCCAGCTGACCTGGTGATTCGCCCCCCCACACTGATTGTAGAACATTAAAATGCATGCACATAGAACAACTGGCATAACGAACTAAATACAATGCAACACATAATACAAACTCTTTAAATTTGAAGTAGTGTTCTTGAAGGTAGATAGTACTTTTCCGCCGCCAGCACAGAGTGTACATCGAACCTTGAAGGGGTAGATCGGAATTTTGGACATAGGGCCTGATTCCCAAGTTAGCCTTGATGTTCTTTATCATTGGAGACAGTTTTCAACACATTTCATTCAGTCCTTCTAGTTGCAGAGATTGCTCGTGCTAGGCTAGCGCACGGCAACAGGCAATACTAGCCTGCTAATGAAACAATCTTACCCACTCCACAGTACACCAGAGGTAAATCAACTATAACGCCAGAAGGTCGATGTAGATGTCTGTGTTGGTAGAATAATTTTAGAAATAAAACCAACCTTGCATTGCATTGCATTTTGAGGGACTTGCTGTGTCTCAGCAGCAGTGTTTTATTCCTGGTAGTAGGCTACGGCAGCGGCGGACTGATACCTGGGTTAAATTCCGCTGCTGCTGAGAAAGTGGCCCCTCAAAATGCGATGATTCATGCGATGCGAGGTTAGTTGTATTTTTAACATTATTCTATCAACACAGACATTTACATCTATAGTCTGGCGTTATAATTGATTTACCTCGGGTGTACTGTGGAATGGGTACGACTGTTTTATTAGCAGGCTTGTATTGCCTGTTGCCGTGCGCTAGCCTAGCACGGGGTCATCCCTATGTTCCCCGGGTCCTATGTTCCCCGGTCTCATACAAAGAGGGGAACATAGGACCCAGGGAACATAGTACCCGGGGAACATAGACACGCTCCCCCTAGCACAAGCAAACTCTGCAACTAGAAGGACTGAATGAAATGTGTTTCAAACTGTCTCCATTGATAAAGAACACCAAGGCTAACATGGGAATCAGGCACTGTGTCCAAAATTCCAAACTACCCTGTTAATAATGTCACTTTTAGCTGACACAAACTGAAAATAGTGACATATTTCCAGCTAGAAAACGCGCATCTCTCTCCCATGGTCTCTCCTTCCTCCATTGTTGTTTTGCGTTTGAGTCGCTGCGTAGTGCGCGTACACGTGAGTTGTCGCCGTGAGTTGTCGCATGCTTGACACGTGACACAGTGATACTGGTTGTCACTCACAGTAGCCTACAGTCACATATAGCATACACACAAAACATAACAAAAATAAAACAACTAAAACAGGCCGCAGGGGGGAAGGGGGATATCAATATCGCAAAACATTTCGGGAGGCTCAAGAGTAATATTAGTAATATTACATTTGAGCGACAAAGTGTAGTCTTGTAGTGGACTCTATAGACATAATTCGCCATACTGTGTTATTGACTTGTTTTCGTTGCGTTATAGGGACAATGTCTCTTTAAGATCACGTCACTTGTGTGTTGATATGCCGATGTTTGATTTTAATGGTTTTTATCTGACAAAATTTCTCACCTCCAAAAGCAACGGCAGGTTGCTTGTGGAGGTGAGAAAAATGGTTTCTTCCCTTCTTTTATCGCAATTTCTACAGTTTTGAGACAGAAAGTCTTACCTGGACGTGTGTGTCGATGGCGGAGCCGTTACGTTTAAGGGCGAGTGTCGCTGCGGTGTGTGCGTGTGTGTTCTTACGTGTGCGTGTGTCGATGTCGGAGCCGTTATGTGTAAGGGCAAAGGCCTTTGTCTTGATATGCGGTGTGTGTAGGGTTGCCAACTTTCAGAAATTAAAATAAGGGACGCCCACCACGGGCCCGACTCCTGTGGGGCGGGGCACCCACAGCAGTGGTATGTTTTATTTCGTGCTGGTGTTTTTAGTAAAGGGTTGATCAAGAAAGGAATTAGTCATACTTAAAGCTTGAAATGCTTTATTACCACATAACATTCTTTTATAAAGTGCAGTCAATTAAATCTTGAATGAAATCTCTTTGTGTGGCGTGTGCAGCAATGAACTTTTAAAATATAAACTAAATAAACTGAGAACTTCATGTTACTTTTTAAGTGCATAACTATAGGGACTCTTTGAACATTTGTACAAAAAAAACCAGTACAAATAAACAACAAAAACACTTATAAACTTATGTAAAAAAAGAGAGTGCAAAACATTACTCCTTCCCTCAACATTACTCCTCCCCTCAAAACTGTTACTTCTTTTTCCAGGTGTACTTCTTGTTACTCCTTGCAGCACTGAGTAACTCTTTGTCTTTTAAAGCGCTGTTGTACAACTCTGAACAGGACTGCTCAAAGTTGAGAGTGATCAGGAGCTCATTTCTCATGAGCTCTGTGGAGCACCTGTTCCTGCAGTCACTCCATTTGTTGGCCATTCTGGAGAAGATCCTTTCCACACATCCAGTGGATGCTGGGATGTTCAGGATGTGTCTGGTGATAGACAACATGTTTGGCAGGTCAGCTACTCGAAAGAGAGCCACCCACCTGGCAGCCACACCTTTGGACTTCCATTCATCTTCAGCATCTTCTTTGAGCCTCTTCAGAATGGGTTTTGCTGTGGAGCATTCATCATAAAGTTCATCCATGTTGACTTTATGGATGAGGTTGAGCTTGGTGGTCACCCTCTCAATGTCAGTAAAGGTCATGGTGCCATGGTGCAGAGAGAGAGGTTGCAGTGAGAACAACCAGTAGTGTTCCGAAAAGTTGAACCATTTCTCAACATATGAGAGTGCTGTGTTGAGGAATGCAGTAAAATCTGCCCTTGCCATGTCAGCATCAAGTGGACGGAGACGCTGCAGCTTCAATTTAGTTAAGTAGCCATAGAACTGTTAATCTCGTCTCTGTGTGAGCTTTTGCTTGAAGTTTTCCATGATGGAATATAACTCAACACAGGTGGTTTCATCACTCTCCAGCTTCTTTACAACTTCCTCAAAGAGAGAGAGGATATTATTGCAGAAAAGAAGGTAAACCTCCACAATGTCTCCATCTTCCTCAGTTGAGTCCTCACTGAACTTTAACAATGCTCAATGTTGTTTGGGACACTCCTCCCCCCAGGCTGATGAAGTACGATTTCAGTGCAATCCAGGTTTGCATTAGCCGGGTGATGGCTGGATTAAGGGAGAGCCACCTGGTTGTGACATGTCGCAGAATTTCCTGGAACTCAACATCACAAAACCTACAAAACTCTTTGAGTGATTCTCTTCGTTTGGCAGATGTGGAAAAGAAGGCATAGACCTTCAGCACAACATTTTCCACATCTACAGTGAGCTGGTCAAGAGCATGCTTCACTGTGTTGTGCAAAATATGGGCATGGCAGTTTCCTTGCAGCAGATCTTTTTGTTACTTCTTCAAGTTGGTGAAGACAGAGTTGTGAATTCCATAATTCACATTTGTGTTGTCTGCAGTGCACTAAATGCTGTCACATGATCCAACGATAAGCCAAATTTGTCAAGCGACTGCTCTGTGAGAGCTACAATCCCAGCAGCGGACTCATCTGCATTTTCAATGAAATCCAGCATTTTGTTGGTGACCCCGCATTCTGGACTGAAGTATTGAAAAGCAAGGGGGAACATCTTCCTGTTTCCTTTATTTCATGCATCTGTCTGAATGGAAAATGGGAGGGGTTTATCTGATGTTAGGGCCTTGAGAACATCAGCCACTGCCTTTGGAGCAAGGACATCTTTAACCACTGACTCTGCCATTGTTGTCCCTATACATTTTTTTTTTTTAATTTTTGAATCCAGGAGAATCTTTTGATTCAGTTTATGTGCACAGTCAACACTGTTGTAGCTGAGGTTGTGTCTTACTGTGTGGTACACCTGTGTCACCTCAGCTGCGGTAATATAGAGAGGAGGAGTGGGATGACATATTGTTGATTAAATTGAACATTTGTCTGCTGCCTGTCTTGTCACTCGAAAAGAAGTCAGGTCATCCAAACAGTTAATCCACACTAATAATATAATTGATGTAATGATCACTGAACACTGCATTCCTCAAAAATATAAAAATTGTGACACAGAATACACAGAAAGCTCTACAAACATTTTTAATCTAGGAAATGTATGTATATTAAAGAATAAAGGTTTTCTTTGAACAAATGTATTTATTTATTTATTAATTGTTAATCCATTAGTATGATTTGTTCTTTAAATGGCCACATATAATATTTATATACTTCTGTATATTAAATAAATGGTCGTTCATTCGACTTTTAAAACTCAACATCCTAAACAATCAATCAAACCACAACAGTTTACTAAAATAGGCTCTGCCCATGCACTGCGATGTTCTGGCAAAAGCACAACCAGATAGGAAATCAATCACAACATAATGTCCCATACCGTATCAACCTCAGGAGATGATTGGGGTATGAAGAACTGTGACACTGACGCTTGGGTCTTCTGTGATCTTTCGTGTCTGCAGTGTTGCTCTCCTGTTGCATGCTGTCTGATGTCAGACAGCCCACCGTGCGCCACTGAAAACACTCTATATTTTTCAACTTGCCTTGTAAACATCTCCACTGATGCTGTCCAGTCAAGGATGTGCGTCTTCCCACTCACGTCCGTACTTCTGCAAGCGTTTACGCTTTTGAGGACGTGGTGGAGTATCGGGTGTAGTGGACATTTTTAAAAGGCGCGGGTTTTGTGAGCAGCGCCGGTGTGTGGTGTCTGTCGCTAGGCAACCGCGACCACCACACGCATGCGCAGACACACAGATGACCGGAGTGGGTCTTGCGTAGATCCCGCCGCGACAATTTTGCTGACCGTAGTATTCCCTGTGTTTTGTTTTGATCATTATTGTTAGATTTAGTATTTGTGTGTGTGACAGACATGTGTATTGGACATTTATGGAAATACGGAACAAATTGCGTCCCGTATTGGTTCAATACGGGACGCAACATTTAATTGCCAAATAAGGGACGATTCCGTATTTTACGGGACTGTTGGCAACCCTAGGTGTGTGCGCATGTCTGTGTGTCTGTGTTTGTGTCCGTGCGTTTCCGTGTGAATATGCGTGTGTGTGCGGTGTGTGTATGCGGTGTGTATGTGCGGTGTGTGTATGTGGTGTGTATGTGCGGTGTGTGTATGCGGTGTGTATGTGCGTGCTTGCAGTGTATGTATATGTTTGCGCGTGCTGTGTGTGTTTGTGTGTGTGTGTGTGTGTGTGTGTGTGTGTGTGTGTGTGTGTGTGTGTGTGTGTGTGTGTGTGTGTGTGTGTGTTTGTGTGTGTGTGTGTGCTGCAGGCTTCTTGGCACATGCGCACATGAGTAACTTTGAGTAACCGGTAGGACAGGCCTTCTATTATAGTAGTAAGAGAGTAGCCAGTAGAAAATGTGTCTTGATTACCGAGACGACATAATTTACATATTTATTTAGACTTGTTAACATTCTGGAGGCAAATCTGTTCAATGTCCTCTGATGTGGAACTTGTGGCGTAAATGTTTGACCATTGAGTGAAACGGACCTGAGAGTTTCCAGTGTACAGTGTGGACTCCTCAGTCCAGCAGAGAGCAGCTTTACTCCTGAATCCTGCAGATCATTGGTACTCAGGTCCAGCTCTCTCAGACTACAGGAGTTGTAGCTGAGAACTGAGGCCAGAGCTTCACAGCATCTCTCTGACAGACCACAGCCATCCAGCCTAAAGACACAATAGACAAACACATAAAGAACTGTGATTAAGGGCGCACTCACTCTAGGCCATCTCTGTACCGTGCCCAAGTCCGTTTCACACCTGCACCGTGCTCAAGTCTAGATTGTTTGGCTAGTGTGAGCACGCCAACCGTACTCAAGTCCACTTCAATTCTGTGGCATGAGCACACTTGGGAGAGGTGCGCTCAGGAGTTGTTTAAACTTGAATTTTCTTTTCACGGGGCCGAGCAGCGTCTTCTCGTCTGCCTCCACCGGGTCAAAGGGCACTATATAAGCGCGATAAATCTGCGTTAATTTTTTAATGCGTTATTTTTTCTGTGATTAATTAATCAAAATGAACGCATTAATTTGACAGCCCTAGTTTAAATATCATTTAGCTGGGCGATCTCTAGAGAGAATAAAGTACTGTCTCTTCCCTCTCTCTCCTTTTTCCCGCTCACTCGTGACCTCTCACCCTTCCCCCAGAAGACCCTGAAGTCTATTTATCAACGCATCCTGTTGGTTAAACCCAACGGGCCAATTCCTCTGTCAGTTAGCATTGCTGCTAACTGACACAGTTAGCAAAACCGTACTCCTTAAAACAGAGGTTTTGGAGTTTAACACGCAGCTGCTCACGAGGTTGAACGTGATTGCTGTGTAACGACTCGTACAGGATCAGCTGATTCCTAGCTGACTCGGGTTAAACTGCTTGGAAACCGGAAGTACTCTGATTTCTAGTATACCCCAGCAGATGCAGTCTTAAGTTAATGGTGGATGCATTTTGTGCTATAATTACCAACAAAAACTTAATGGGAATGTAAAGTGAACTTTTATATAATAAAACTATAATAAATAAAAACGCTACTAATGTTGACATACATTATGAAATAGTCCAGGCTACTTTTTGTGGAAATCTGAGTCTAGAATTTGCCCTCACCTACGTCAATCAATTACTTGTCATTGTTTTCTCTTGGTGTGTGTATGCAAACGTGATTACTTAATTAATTGATGACATACTAATAGGCCTATGCAAGTAATTAGGGTAATATCATGCCTATAAATTCTCGGAGAAGGAGAGTTAGGATCATGTCGATGAAGATGTCACGGATAGAGAACTACAACGAGGAGCAAAAATTATATTTGCTGCACTGCATTTGAGGTGTTGTGGACACGGTGGAAAATCCAAGGAAAGACACCACCACCACGCTCTGAAGAAAGGCTGTTTGGGATAATCTGTCCAACACATTAAACTGTAGATTTCCAAGCAGAAGACCGAGCAGCCCGGCACATTTAAAAAATCTATGGAAGCGCTTGAAAGTAGAAGCACATAAAGCTCTTGCTGAGCAGCGCGAACAAGACCCTGTATTGTACTGAAGGCCTATCTGGTGTAATAAGTTTAAATTTATCATACCTATTAATAATAATTCATAAAACCACTTCTGTGTGTGTGTCGGTTATGATGGAGCCTTGTTTCATCCTGCAAACTGGTTTAGTCTCCTCTAAAACCACGTCAGTTTCGAGATTAGACCAAACATCCACAAAATGGGTGTCTGATGTGAATTTCTCTGAAGACACAGAAATGGAGATCAAGATAAAACGCAGCTGCAGGTTAAACCACAAGTACATGTTACACAGCAATGGAGTTTAAGGCGTCACGTGCCTTCTTGAGTTTAAAACCGTGTTAAACTATAAAAAGTGGCTAAGCTAGCGACAGACGCCCCAACGCGTCCATGTAAGCAAACGTACTGTCAAGGTCCGAAAATGTTAAAATAGTGGGTTACCTTTAATTAATAATGAATGTATATGTTTTTAATTTATCCTTATCAATAAAAACGTATTTATACTCATAGCTAGCTATTTGAATAAAGCTGTATTTAACTTCTTTTTTTTTGTTGTTAATTCTTGGCTTTCCTTTTTTATTATTTAAAAATAAATAGAGCTTTTGAATTTCACTTTTCACCCTGGTTACAAAGAAATGTGTGTATTGCGATACAAAAAAAAGCATGTTATTTTAATTTGAATATTCTACTATGTGGTATATTGGGTTGTTTGTATTATAAAAAAAAATATTAGCGAACCTACAGAGATGTTTTATATATTATTATAACGTTTATATTCTAGCATTATGTATATTGTGTTGTGTGTATTGTAATACATGTTATTAGTGAACCTACAGACATGTTTTGGAGGCTTTGACCAATGGCAGCAGCCTCAGAAGACCCTCCTCTGAAGCAGAGTATTCACTCAGGTCAAACTCGTCCAGCTCCTCTTCTGATGTCAGTAGGATGAAGGCCAGAGCTGACCACTGAGCAGGAGAGAGAGATTTTCCGGAGAGACTTCCTGATGTCAGGTACTGTTGGATCTCCTTCACGAGAGAACGGTCGTTCAGCTCATTCAGACAGTGGAACAGATTGATGCTTCTCTCTGGAGATAGAACTCCACCTATCTTCTTCTTAATGTAAGAGCCCATTTTCTTACTGGTCTTTGAGCTACATACTGTCTTTCCCAGCAGACATTTTAGGACAATCTGATTGGTCTCCAGAGAGAGGCCCAGGAGGAAGCGGAGGAACAAGTCTAAGCGTCCGTCCTCCCTCTGTAAGGCCTTTTCCACAGCACTCTGGTAGAGTTTGACATTTCCTTTGTTTCTAGAAAAAATAGACCACAGGAATTGTGGTTGTCTTGAGAGCAGATTGACCCCAGTGTCGATGAATGACATAAAGACATAAAGGGCAGCCAGAAACTCCTGGATGCTCAGGTGGACAAAGCAGAACACATTGTCCTGGTACAGCCCACCCTCCTCTTTAAAGATCTGGGTGAACACTCCTGAGTAGACTGCGGCTGCTCCGATATCGATGTCACACTCTGCCAGGTCTGCCTCGTAGAAGATCAGGTGGCCTTTCTCCAGCTGGTTAAAAGCCAGTTTTCCCAGAGAAATAATGATCTCCCTGCTCTCTGGACTCCAGTGTTGATCTGTTTCAGCTCTCCCATGATACTTCCTGTCCCCCTGCATGGACTGAACCCTCAGGAAGTGGCTGTACATCTGAGTAATGGTCTTGGGCATCTCTTCTCCTAGCTGGGATGTTTTGAAGAAGTTTTCCAGAACTGCAGCAGTGATCCAACAGAAGACTGGGATGTGACACATGATGTGGAGGCTTCGTGATTTCTTGATGTGGGCGATGATTGTTTTGGCCAGTGTCTCCTCTGTGAATCTCTTCCTGAAGTACTCCTCTTTCTGTGGGTCGGTGAACCCTCTCACCTCTGTCACCACGTCAACACACTCAGCAGGGATCCTATTGGCTGCCGCAGGGCGTGTGGTTATCCAGATGCAAGCAGAGGTAAGCAGGTTGCCCCTGATGAGGTTTGTCAGCAGCACATCCACCGAGGTGACCTCTGTGACATCAGTACAGATCGGGTTTCTCCGGAAGTCCAGAGGAAGTCGACACTCATCCAGACCATCAAAGATGAAGACAACCTGGAATAGGTCGTATCTACAGATTCCTGCTTCTTTGGTCTCATTAAAGAAGTGATGAAGAAGTCCCACCAAGCTAAACTCTTTCATTTCTAGTAAATTCAGCTCTCTGAAAGTGAAGAAAAATGTGAAGTGTATGTCCTGATTGGCCTTGTCTTCAGCCCAGTCCAGAGTGAACTTGTGTGTTAAGACGGTTTTACCAATGCCGGCCACTCCAGTTGTCATAATTGTCCTTGGTTTTATCATTGGTTTATCTTGTCCAGGTAACGGGTTAAAGATGTCCTCACATCTGATTGGTGTTTCCTCTATGGCTGGTTTCCTGGAAGCTGTTTCAATCAGTCTGACCTCATGCTCCTGGTTGACCTCTCCACTGCCTCTCTTTGTGATGAAGATCTCTGTGTAGAACTCATTCAGAGGTGTTGAATGTCCTGCTTTAGCGATTCCCTCAAACACACACCTGAACTTCTTCTGCAAATTAGACTTTATTTTATGTTGGCACTGGACCGCAGCAGATCCTAAATGAGAAAAAAACAGAAGACATCAGTTAGTGGATGGTGATCAGTGGAAACAGAGGAAACAGGTCAATATTTCCTTTAAATTATAAACTTCATGATATTTAGTGGCTTCATTACTTGTGGTCTTGGTCTTGACAAGGACTGCATGTTGCTGATTCAAAATCTTCAAGACTATTTTGTTATTTCCACAGCAATACGATTGGTCGAATGATATCAATACTGATAGTGAATCAGTGGAAAGTGACTTACTATGCTGATATAACAAGATAGTGCTCCATCTCTTCCACTGAGTTATTCTGCTGTTGGTATGCTGTACAATGTAAAGGTGTCATTGCGTCGTTTTTTTAATTAATTTTTAGTAGGTGCTCCTGTTTCACGCTGTTCTAGGGTGGAGGAGGAGGTGGGCGGGGAGGAACGCCAGGATTTCGGCTCTGACTCATGAATATTCATGACATCCAAATGTCTTGCCTCTGACAGGCTAACAGCACTGTCCGTCACAGAAATACAAACAATTAAACTACCAGAGAGAATCAAAGAGAGGGAGAAGGAGAGAGAGAGAGACAGAGAGAGCGACACAGAGAGATCTCTTGGCCAAGAAAGCAGAGTTGAGGAAGAAATGGTTGGATTGGACGTTCATTCACCGTGAGCGCGGCCCGGGCACTCCCGCGACTCCCGGCCGTCACGACTCCCGTCGTGCACCGATACCGCGGGCACCGCAGTGACCAGTAATACATATCTGGATCAAACTATTTAACCTGATACCCCCACCATAACACTACATATCTGTATCAAACCATTTAACCTGATACCCCCACTACCCTACATATCTGGATCAAACCATTTAACCTGATACCCCAAAATAACCCTACATATCTGGATCAAACCATTTAACCTGATACCCCAAAAATAACCCTACATATCTGGATCAAACCAATTAACCTCATACCCCCACAATAACCCTACATATCTGGATCAAACCAATTAACCTGATACCCACATTTACCCTACATATCTGGATCAAACCAATTAACCTGATACCCACATTTACCCTACATATCTGGATCAAACCAATTAACCTGATACCCACATTTACCCTACATATCTGGATCAAACCAATTAACCTGATACCCACATTTACCCTACATATCTGGATCAAACCAATTAACCTGATACCCACATTTACCCTACATATCGGCATCAAACCAATTAACCTGATACCCACATCTACCCTACATATCTGGATCAAACCAATTAACCTGATACCCCAAAATAACCCTACATATCTGGATCAAACCATTTAACCTGATACCCCAAAAATAACCCTACATATCTGGATCAAACCAATTAACCTCATACCCCCACAATAACCCTACATATCTGGATCAAACCAATTAACCTGATACCCACATTTACCCTACATATCTGGATCAAACCAATTAACCTGATACCCACATTTACCCTACATATCTGGATCAAACCAATTAACCTGATACCCACATTTACCCTACATATCGGGATCAAACCATTTAACCTGATACCCCCACTACCCTACATATCTGGATCAAACCATTTAACCTGATACCCCAAAATAACCCTACATATCTGGATCAAACCAATTAACCTGATACCCACATTTACCCTACATATCTGGATCAAACCATTTAACCTGATACCCCAAAATAACCCTACATATCTGGATCAAACCAATTAACCTGATACCCACATTTACCCTACATATCTGGATCAAACCATTTAACCTGATACCCCCACTACCCTACATATCTGGATCAAACCAATTAACCTGATACCCACATTTACCCTACATATCTGGATCAAACCAATTAACCTGATACCCACATTTACCCTACATATCTGGATCAAACCAATTAACCTGATACCCACATTTACCCTACCAGGGTATCTGCAGGTTTCAGCAAGTCAAATTTAAGACTTTTTAAGACCTTTTTAATACCACCTTGAATGAAATTTAAGACCTTAAACCCGCGATGGTGGGGGGGATCCCGCTGTATTACAACCCAAGCGTAGCATGTGTGTCACTCAATGAGACTCATTCAAGTTTACTTTTTGTCTGTTTATTGAACATAAAGTGATACTCAGTGCTCTCTGGTTCAAAAACTGTAAGAACAAGTGCATGTTTCCGAACAAGAAGTTTACAAAATAATATACAAAAATACACAAACAAATTTAGTAAATTGAGTCAAACAGCATTGGCTCTGTGGTTCACGAAATATCAAGTGCAGCTGCAAACCTCTAACAAAAAACAACAACGAATGAACCTCACACACACACACACACACACACACACACACACACACACACACACACACACACACACACACACACACACACACACACACACACACACACACACACACACACACACACACACACGCACACACACACACACACACACACACACACACACGTTATGAGCCTCAGGTGAGCCTCAGTTCTGTGGCCTTAATCTCCAGTTCTGCCTCAATCCTTTTCAGCTCACTTAATTTTTCCTTGCATCTCTTCCTGAGGATGTTTGATTTCGTTATGAGCTGAGCCATCAAGGTGCCGGACTTACCCTCAGCTTGCTCGGCAAACAGGTCAGCATCTTTCTCCAGAGAGCCACATACCTCCAGGAGAGTTTTCTTTTTCTTCTTAAGCTCAGCGATGTGTTCTTCTGCAGCTTTCCTCTTCTGCCCTTGTGCAGCACCTTGGCTCTTCCTCTTTTCCAGGTCAAGGTGTTCTCTATATTTTGACCTTGCTGATCCCACCGAGGTCAGCAGCTCCTTGGTGAGAGGGACATTGGCAACCCCCCCACAAACGGCAACGTAGTCACATACCAGTCTCTGGGTAATGACAGTGTCCTCCTTAAGGTTTACAGTTTCCACCTCCTTATTTATCGAGAAGCCTCTCTCGACCGTTGCCTGCCCATGGGATAACAGTAGGATCTTCTGACAGAAACCCCAAAGCTCAGGGTAGGGTTGGCTGAGAAAGCCATGCAGAAACACATCAAGCCTGGTTTCGATGGGCCGGAAGGACAAAAACTTCTCACTTTTAGCCTCGACAGACATGAAGTTCCCAAACTGTTGGATAATCACATCACCTGTAATAAAACAGATGAAAGGAAATATGTGGAATCTTATTTAGATGATTAATTATGATAAGCAGATGGTCTTATGTCCAATTGTTCCTTATAATCAGGAACAACATTAAAACTATTCTATGAACTATTCATACCAGCAGCGACACCTCTGGACAACTGCTTGTCTTGCAGGAATTTCTGCACTACACTCCTCATTCTTCCCTGGCACCAGTCCGGGTCGGAGTACATGGCTGTGGGGTCCAGGCATGCCACCTGTCTCACAATAGGGTACTTCAGGGGGCTCTTGTCCTGGACTTTCTTTAGGATATTTGACATACCCTTCACGCAGTCCTTCCTAAACTCTAGGGCAGTGAGCTCTCCTATGCTGTTCTTTCTCTGGAGGTCCTGACAGATGGGTAATGTGTTGTAAATACAGCTGAATGGCCTAACACAGCATTCTCTCCTGCCTGGTGGATATGGAGCATCATTTGATAGAAAGTAAGTAATAAGTAATACATCTAAATTACCTTCAGGGCTGCCTCTGCACCCAAGCCTATGTCAGCTTCCTTCAAGTTGACCCAGATCTTTTGGTCAGCCACATCCAGCCTCACCAGCTGCACTGGAGTGATGTTTTGGAGATGCTCCCTCTTGACAAAACGCCTAAGCATACTCTGAAAGGGTAATAGGAATTGTTACATAGAGGGGTAGGTACCTTGATAACCACATTAACCATGATAAACATTTCTATATTAGTTATTTAAAATAATCTCTTAACATCACCATAAGAAAGTATAAATAATGATGAGTGACCTTTACTGAGCAAAAACATAATCTTTCAGTCATTTTATGTTTTGATTAGGGACGAGTTTCATGAATCAAGCTACCAAACAGCGTCTCCCATTTTTGCCTACTACACGCATGCCCGCACACATACAGTATGCCTCACACACGCTCAACTTGTTTTTCTTTTCTTCTTGATTCTTCATTATTAATTTGATTACCTGGAACAACTCCACCAAGTCCTTGCAAAGGAATGGCATGACTGGTGCGTCAGTCTGATACTTAGTCAGAAAGGGAGTGAACGTCCTTGAGATGGCCATGAAGAATTGTAGCTTAGGCAAGATGAGTGGATCTTGCTTGGCTGCTTCTATGGTGTCAAATGAGGCTGTTCCAGGGTTTGGACCTTCTTTGTCCGCACTGCATCCACGTATGTCACCAGTGAAGGCCATACCTTTAATATTTCATCATGTATGTGTTTATTATTTCATCATGCACGTCTATTTTATCGTATTGTGCAGCACCTTGTAATTTTGTTAGAGTGCTATAATATAAATAACGTTTAATTACTATTACCTCTATGGCCCTTTCTACAACTGGCAGGTTTTCAATCCACCGATGCCCACAGAATGGTAGCGGGAAGACTGAGGATTTGGTGAGGGCAATGAAGTCATCCCTCCTTGCTGGTGTGTTATGAAAAAGGTAGTGCATCCCCCTCAACACCTTGGTGGAAGAGAGCGGAATGATGAGTTAACCGTCATCTCTGATGGAGAATGACTTTTACCCACCCATGCACACACTGATAGCACTGGTGGGACTTCTTCACTAAAATTGTTTAAAGGAGCAATATATTGCAGGCCCATTCCCCCTGTCATATCAGACTGTAAAACCAGCACCGCCCATTAGACCACACAGTGACAGTGATATCTTTTTCTCACAGGGGCAACTTGAGTCAAGGAGGCAAATGGGCTGTTGCCCGGGTAACCAAAGCAACATCCTGAGCAAATCCCGAGACTGACGGTTAATGTACATTATGTGTAAATGGTAATAAACATCTGTAATAACATTAAATCAAATTCAAGCTCTATTTATATTCTTTCTATTGTCCATGTGTGAAACTAATTTCCCTAGTGAAACTAATGAAAGATTTCTCTTAGTTATAATTATCTTACCTTCTCCAGTTGCCACATAGAGAATCCACATTTGAATGCGTTATGTAGGGTGTGGAGGCCACAGCTACCCACATTCACCAGCTGGACACCACCATACTGCTCAGCGTGTTCTTGCTGTAGAAGCTCAAAGAATTTCCAATTTACATTGGGTCCATCCATGGAGATGGACACCATGTTCCTCAGATTCAGCTCCTTCACACACTCCTGAGAAAGAAGTTCATTATGATTATAATGACATGATTGCCAATGGTTCAGTTTAATTTATTTCATCCTCAGTTAACATTAACTCTCTCCCTCTTCCATCCATCCACTCCCTCTCCCTTCTCTTATGTCCCCATCTCTGTTAGTCTAAACAAATAATGGGGTAGAAATTACTAGCCTACACAGCATGAATACACACACATGTATGAACTTAACTCCTTTACTCACACACACATGTATAAACACACAAACATAACACTCAAAGCTGCAAGCTTTTTATATTCATCATACAGCCACATTATACCTTTTAATATGTGATTGCATTACACATATGCAAGCACACACATGCCGACACACACACACAAACACAGACACACGCACACATAATTATATATACGGCCCCCAAGCACACGCACACACACACGCACACACATGTCATCATTCCCTATTTTAGGCCGACCATTATACTGAATAGGCCTGCATAATGAAATTGCCCAAAAATGCATATAAAGTTCACAATTAATCATTGAAAAAAAATTATATTACTTACTTTGAAGTGGTGCAGTAAATCTCGGGCTGTTGCGTGTCCCATGAATTGTGAGCCCAAGTACCGGGAATGCACTTGATCTCCGACCCAATATCGGACGTGCACGTCAAGTTGTTTGCTCTTAGTGGCGTGGTTCAACGTCTCATCAAACATCAACACAAAATCAGCCTTGTTGACGCTGCAGATTAGCTCGTTGCGGATGAACGGCGCTAGTCCGAAGCGAGTTATATACGCCGTTTTGTCCTTTCCGGCCGTAAAGGTGCTCGCGATTTGAGAGTCGGGGAACATCATACCGAAGAGCTCTCCTATCCCCTCATTTGAGTTGTAGGACTGGTGCTTGACCACTGTGTTCAAAATCCACAACACCTCCGCTTTCAGCGTTGGTGTCGCACCAAATGCTACCCTCAGGTCAATGCTAGCAGCGCGGACCGTCTGCGGCGGTGGCGCCGGGGCAGAGATGCAAAATGTAGAAATTGCTGGGGTCTGTGTGTGGCTCCTGGCAGAGGTTTTGTGTTTTTGGCTCTGCATATGGCTGAGGACAGCCTTAATCCCCATGGTGCCGAGCTTAAATGTACTTTTGCACAGAATGCATCTGGCCTCTTCTGGGTTGGCAACAGACGCTAGCCAACCTCTGAAACGGACGTCTTGCAGCCAACTGACGTTGAACTTGCATTTCACCATTGTTGCAGACTAGCTAGCAAGCGCGCAGACATCCGTTTATATATGCAGCTAGCAAGAAAGTAGCCTCTCTACATCTCCTTCCCGAAAAGTCCCGCGAGAAAATTTAAAAATAAAATAGTCCTGCCCCGACAAATTTAAGACCTCCGAGTTATTTATTTAAGACCAGCGTATGACATTTTTGACGAATTTAAGACTTTTTAAGGCCTTAAATTTAGAAAAATGAATTTAAGACTTTTTAAGACTTTTAAGACCTCCGCGGACACCCTGCCTACATATCTGGATCAAACCAATTAACCTGATACCCACATTTACCCTACATATCTGGATCAAACCAATTAACCTGATACCCACATTTACCCTACATATCTGGATCAAACCAATTAACCTGATACCCACATTTACCCTACATATCGGCATCAAACCATTTATTCTGATATACGACAATTCGGCTGTTAAGTCGTGATGTAACATCCTTTCAATATAAAACTTCTGGGTACAACTGCTCCGTCGAACATCAAAACAAACAACAATGGCTGAACCTGTGAACCTTTTTACAATAACTGCTTTCTTCAGTGAGATACCTGAAAGAGTAAAGAAAGGGTTGAATTTGTTTCACTCCAACAGAGTGGTCAGTGTAGCTGTTTTGCCTGGGGGAGTTATAAAGGGTAGCGTCCAGGCATCACAGAAAAATAAAGTTTACGAGGTTGAGGTGAGTTGGAAGTTAGCCGTTGAAATCTAGGCTAGTTGACATCTAAGTTAACGTTAAAGATGATACGTTATTCCATGTTCTGAATTAAGTAATACTCAACAACAGTACAGGACTGGTAAAACATTGAACCTAATTGTAGATGAAACGAAAGATATATAGGCCATAGGGTTGCCAACCGTCCCGTAAAATACGGAATCGTCCCTTATTTGGCAATTAAATTTTGCGTCCCGTATTGAACCAATACGGGACGCAATTTGTTCCGTATTTCCATAAATGTCCAATACACATGTCTGTCACACACACAAATACTAAATCTAACAATAATGATCAAAACAAAACACAGGGAATACTACGGTCAGCAAAATTGTCGCGGCGGGATCTACGCAAGACCCGCTCCGGTCATCTGTGTGTCTGCGCATGCGTGTGGTGGTCGCGGTTGCCTAGCGACAGACACCACACACCGGCGCTGCTCACAAAACCCGCGCCTTTTAAAAATGCCCGCTACACCCGGTACTCCACCACGTCCTCAAAAGCGTAAACGCTTGCAGAAGTACGGACGTGAGTGGGAAGACGCACATCCTTGGCTGGACAGCGTCAATGGAGATGTTTACAAGGCAAGTTGTAAAATATGTCGACGAGTGTTTTCAGTGGCGCACGGTGGGCTGTCTGACATCAGACAGCATGCAACAGGAGAGCAACACTGCAGACACGAAAGATCACAGAAGACCCAAGCGTCAGTGTCACAGTTCTTCATACCCCAATCATCTCCTGAGGTTGATACGGTATGGGACATTATGTTGTGATTGATTTCCTATCTGGTTGTGCTTTTGCCAGAACATCGCAGTGCATGGGCAGAGCCTATTTTAGTAAACTGTTGTGGTTTGATTGATTGTTTAGGATGTTGAGTTTTAAAAGTCGAATGAACGACCATTTATTTAATATACAGAAGTATATAAATATTATATATGGCCATTTAAAGAACAAATCATACTAATGGATTAACAGTTAATAAATAAAAAAATACATTTGTTAAAAGAAAACCTTTATTCTTTAATATACATACATTTCCTAGAATAAAAATGTTTGTAGAGCTTTCTGTGTATTCTTTTATATTTTTGAGGAATGCAGTGTTCAGTGATCATTACATCAATTATATTATTAGTGTGGTTTAACTGTTTGGATGACCTGACTTCTTTTCAAGTCATAAGACAGGCAGCAGACAAATGTTCAATTTAATCAACAATATGTCATCCCACTCTTCCTCTCTATTACCGCAGCTGAGGTGACACAGGTGTACCACGCAGTCAGACACAACCTCAGCTACAACAGTGTTGACTGTGCACATAAACTGAATCAAAAGGTTCTCCTGGATTCAAAAATTGTAAAAAAAAAAATGTATAGGGAGAACAAAGGCAGAGGCAGTGGTTAAAGATGTCCTTGCTCCAAAGGCAGTGGCTGATGTTCTCAAGGCCCTAACATCAGATAAACCCCTCCCATTTTCCATTCAGACAGATGCATCAAATAAAGGCAACAGGAAGATGTTCCCCCTTGCTGTTCAATACTTCAGTCCAGAATGCGGGGTCACCAACAAAATGCTGGATTTCATTGAAAATGCAGATGAGTCCGCTGCTGGGATTGTAGCTCTCATAGAGCAGTCGCTTGACAAATTTGGCTTATCGTTGGATCATGTGACAGCATTTAGTGCACTGCAGACAACACAAATGTGAATTATGGAATTCAAGACTCTGTCTTCACCAACTGGAAGAAGTAATAAAAAGATCTGCTGCAAGGAAACTGCCATGCCCATATTGTGAACAACACAGTGAAGCATGCTCTTGACCAGCTCACTGTAGATGTGGAAAATGTTGTGCTGAAGGTCTATGCCTTCTTTTCCACATCTGCCAAACGAAGAGAATCACTCAAAGAGTTTTGCAGGTTTTGTGATGTTGCGTTCCAGGAAATTCTGCGACATGTCACAACCAGGTGGCTCTCCCTTGATCCAGCCATCACCTGGCTAATGCAAACCTGGATTGCACTGAAATCGTACTTCATCAGCCTGGGGGGAGGAGTGTCCCAAACAACTTCGAGCATTGTTAAATTTCAGTGAGGACTCAACTGAGGAAGATGGAGACATTGTGGAGGTTTACCTTCTTTTCTGCAATAATATCCTCTCTCTCTTTGAGGAAGTTGTAAAGAAGCTGGAGAGTGATGAAACCACCTGTGTTGAGTTATATTCCATCATGGAAAACTTCAAGCAAAAGCTCACACAGAGACGAGATTAACAGTTCTATGGCTACTTAACTAAATTGAAGCTGCAGCGTCTCCGTCCACTTGATGCTGACATGGCAAGGGCAGATTTTACTGTATTCCTCAACACAGCACTCTCATATGTTGAGAAATGGTTCAACTTTTCGGAAGACTACTGGTTGTTCTCACTGCAACCTCTCTCTCTGCACCATGGCACCATGACCTTTGCTGACATTGAGAGGGTGACCACCAAGCTCAACGTCATCCATAAAGTCAACATGGATGAACTTTATGATGAATGCTCCAAAGCAAAACCCATTCTGAAGAAGCTCAAAGAAGATGCTGAAGATGAATGGAAGTCCAAAGGTGTGGCTGCCAGGTGGGTGGCTCTCTTTCGAGTAGCTGACCTGCCAAACATGCTGTCTATCACCAGACACATCCTGAGCATCCCAGCATCCACTGGATGTGTGGAAAGGATCTTCTCCAGAATGGCCAACAAATGGAGTGACTGCAGGAATAGGTTCTCCACAGAGCTCATGAGAAGTGAGCTGCTGATCACTCTCAACTTTGAGCAGTCCTGTTCAGAGTTTTACAACAGCGCTTTGAAAGACAAAGAGTTACTCAGTGCTGCAAGGAGTAACAAGAAGTACACCTGGAAAAAGAAGTAACAGTTTTGAGGGGAGGAGTAATGTTGAGGGAAGGAGTAATGTTTTGCACTTTCTTTTTTTACATAAGTTTATAAGTGTTTTTGTTGTTTATTTGTACTGTTTTTTTTTGTAAAAATTTTCAAAGAGAGTCCCTATAGTTATGCACTTAAAAAGTAACATGAAGTTCTCCGTTTATTTAGTTTATATTTTAAAAGTTCATTGCTGCACACGCCACACAAAGAGATTTCATTCAATATTTAATTGACTGCACTTTATAAGAGAATGTTATGTGATAATAAAGCATTTCAAGCTTTAAGTATGACTAATTCCTTTCTTGATCAACCCTTTACTAAAAACACCAGCACAAAATAAAACATACCACTGCTGCGGGCGCCCCGCCCCACAGGAGTCGGGCCCGTGGTGAGCGTCCCTTATTTTAATTTCTGATAGTTGGCAACCCTAATAGGCCATATCTTGTAATGTAAGTGAAGTTAGGAAAGTTGACATAAATCTGCCAGCCCCTAGTATTGTTAGGCAGGGCTGTAGTGGTCAAATTAGGGGTGGGTAAACTATGAATTTTTTGATCAGACCGACCTCGACACAACGCAACGCAAAGTGTTGCGACTCTGTAAGGCTTGCCAGGCTATATTCCATTATGTTATCAATTAAAGTCATATTAAATCAATCAATGACAGTCAATGAATGTGTTTGTAGTTTATTCAAGTTATTCAAATTTCAACAGTAAAGAAAAGTATGTGTAGATTAAGAACTATCTATCTATGGCATGTGTGTATGTGTGTGTATTAGTATGCATGCTTTTCACAGTAGTACCCAGAGGGCCTCCTTGTCCTCCACGTCAGGTCCTGCCTTGCAGGGGCGTGTTCTGGAGTTCATGGCTCCCCTGTGCTTCACCAGCCAGGACTTCACATACGTGTTGGATTGAACTTTGTGGTGGCTGAGTGGTGGGCCATTCAGTTTAATAAACATCAAGGACGACACTGTGACCAAGTGCAGACTGCATCTCAGGGGGCACACTATGATGTTCATTAAGCTGAACCCCCTCTCACACTCAGCAGTGCTAACTGGAATGAGATGGTCGATATTCAGGAGTGGTGCAAGGTTTTCTGGAATGATGCTTGAGTTATCCTTAAAATCCCTATAGCCTTCAAGAATTTTTCTGTCATCAAGTCTGAACCTTTGGGCAAGTTGTTTCAACTTGGATTCCCCATACTGCTCCTCTAGGGAACAGGCCAGTTTGCTGGGAAAATAACTTTAAAGAAAATAAATAATAAAATAAAAATATTTATAATATATAAAATACAAATATTTATAAATATTTATATTTTTATTGGTTTAACCGCCAACCGCCCGAATTTAATTAAAATATATTTTTTTGTCGCGTCATCCGCCCGATCCACGGTTCAGCCGCGGAGTCCACGGCTGCAACCGCCAACCTCGCATCTCCAAATTGAGGCTTTAACATAGCGACCAAGCTATAGCGAAGTTGATACGCCGAAACCGGAGTTTAATATGGATAGTAAAACTCTGACTGACTTTCACTCATTTTGACGTGGGCAGTACACGGATAGCATGACTACGCATTGGCCAATCTGAATGCTCGTAGTCACTTAATAGTTCGTCAAGTAAAATTGATTTATAAATCACAAAAACAACTCATGTGAATTGATCATCTTCAGTCTTACTTTGTACTTGAGGCCTTTTTCGGGCATCTGTTGGAGTGGGAGGACTCGAAGGTCTCTTCAAAAATCGCCTGATATCCATGGCTAATTAATGACGGGTAACTAGGCATGATAATCCACAACGCGCAGGGCCATGTGTTTACATACTTCCTGTTTACATATTTTCCTGGATCCTGATTGGTGTCGCTGCCGCAGCCGCAAGGCACTGATTGGAGGGTCACAGACCATAATAGCGGCCTACAGCGCAGATGAAAATGATTCAGATTACAGCGTTTATTTGTTCAACAATATGAAACCTTGTTTTAGGTGTTTTAAAATTATGCTGAATTGATTTCCGATTATTCCAACGGCAGAATACAAGGCACAGGGAACTTTGAGGTGCGTAAACACTATTTAGAGTTGCATAAACGCTATTTCCTAAATTCCAGAGGTGCGTAAACGGCGTTTACTTGCGTTTACCCTCCACTACAGCCCTGTTGTTAGGCTAACGTTAGTATCTTTGAGATGAGTTAGTGTGAGGAGCGAATTGTGTTCAATATAGGTTCATGTTGAGGGACAGACAGTGAAGTACAGCAGCTGCCAGAGCCCAATCGGTCAGGACAAGTGCCACCATATGGCGGCAGTGCTCATATGGGTTGAGAAAAATGTGTGAAAGGGTGTTACGTCACGCTTAACAGCTGGATAACCCTCTATCTCTGGATCAAACCATTTAACCTGATACCTCCACTATAACCCTACATAGCTGGATCAAACCATTTAACCTGATACCCAACACTATCCCTACACATGTGGATCAAACCGTTTAACCTTATACCACCACTTTAACCCTACATATCTGGATCAAACCATTCAACATATTACCCCCACTACAACCCTAAATATCTGGATCAAACCATTTAAAGCTGATTTTGTCGGAGATTAATCGAGATATAAAACACTTAGACTAATTCAAGAGAGAGAGTAAAATGAAAACGAGGGGTCCGGAGCAAGAATTGACAAAAGACTTTATCGTGCAGCAAAACAACAACGACAACAGCCTGAGTGGGTTTGCAAAGTCACTGCCCCACATTGGGCTGCAGCCTCACTTATACACGTATAGGAATTTCTTTGTTTACAATGGAGTCACAATGGGGTTTCCGCCCGTCAATCTTCGTCACAGCATGTTATCAACTGCCCAGTTCAGTGGTCTGCATGGATCAACCTCATTAGCCAAGATGACCCAAGGCTAAAAGGCTGAGGTCAACTTTAGCTTGACCCAAGGCTGAAAGGCCTTAGAACCAACTTAGCTTCCCCCCAGTTCCCTATACATTCCTGTGCACCATCTGTTCTGAATCCAGATTCTGCAAACACAATGCTTTCCACTATTTAAAATATAAAACCTATTAATAATCATGGTTTATCATAGAATATACTCACTAATTTCTACCACAATTTCACCCCACAGCAAACTCTTGCCACTAAACTTGCGCCCCGAGAGGCGTGTCGGCGAAAAGCAGAGGTGTGTTCTGGTGCAAATGATACATCGTGCTATCTTAGAGATCGATAAAGCAGTTGCGCAACTGACCGAAAAAAATCATATATAACAATTAAATAATGAATTAAAGCTGCAAGCAGCATTTTACCGGTGCCAAGCCTAAAGCCGACCAATAAGACCCTGTCAGACTATTAAGACCCTAATAGACCATTAAGACCCTGACGCAGACCATGAAGACCCTGTCAGACCATTAAGACTTTGACGCAGACCATTAAGACGCAGACCATTAATGACAAAGACAATTAAGACCTTTTTTGTTTGCATACAGTTGACCACGCTGGAATAGCATCAGCTTGGATCTGTTGATGGGCAAACAAAATTCCATGACCGTACGTCAAAAGGCTGAGGAGTTATGATTCTTTAAAGTTTTCAATTGATCGCTTTAGCGCCCCCTATAGTCCTATTTCGATGAACTTCAGCCTGGTTAACCTTGACCTGTGCTTCTTTGAATTCACCAAGTTTGGTGATGATTGACTCATGTTAATCCCGCCTTTAGTCACCTATCATTGATTGGGCCATTTTGATACAGGTTCTGGGTTTCCTTGGATGATTTGCTGAACACGAGGAGATACAAATGTCACCAGGATTGTAGAAGAAAAAGGTCAGATAATATGTCCGTCCAAAGTCTACATTTTCAGTTAATTGATATAGCTCCCCCTATCGCCTGATGTGGGTACAATCTGGAGAGTTTGCATTTTCAATTGTTTTACAGCTCCAAATTGCCCGACATGGATACAATTTGGAGGGGTTCATCTTGACCCATGTGCCTTTGACTACACCAAGGTTGATGAGCATTGGTTTACGTTAACCTTGCCTTTTGGCTTTGAGTTAATTTTGGACGATTTCCAGCCTCCTGCGGCCAGGTTGTTTTGTCTATCATTATTTTACTCGGGCAGTTTGTTCCCCAACAGCCGCTAAGTTGGTCCCACTCAAATCAAACATTCCTTCCATAAACTGTGGTGATTTTAGTCACAGGCCACGCCCTTTTCGATGCCACGCCCTAATTGAAAATATGTTGACTCTCTCTGGTTCAGAATTTGATTCTGAACAACTTTTGTGGTTGACTCAAGATCATAGGAGTCCATTTTGATGTTGATATAAGCATTTCTTTAGGCTTTTTAAACCACACCCTTTTTAGAAGTCAATGGCTCCAGGGCGCTTTAGTTTTTTTATTGCACAGACTTCGCTTAATGTCAGATTGAAGACATTGGTCCATAGATGATAGGTGCTAAAGTATTTTTTTCTAAGTTAAAAAACCTAGAATCCTTAAGGATTTTAGTTCAAGGTTCTTGAGGCATATTTGTTCACCATGAGGATATGCATGTGTTAACAAACTATCATGACTAAGTCAAAGCGGTTATTAGATATGTTTGTTCAAAGTTTGCATTTCTGGACTGTTGCTATAGCGCCACCTTTGGGCCAATCAGTGTAATATTTATTCTCTCCCTCATCAGACAGATCCCGCCTTGCAGAGCGGGTTTTATAAAAAGACAAAGACCATCCACACACAGGCAGGTCAAGTTCCACCTTCTGACGATGTACCACTCAACAAAAATATAGATTTAGTTTTACCCCTTTAGAAATGGGTGTGAGGGGTTAAGGTGAGGGTTACCAAACTATAAAAGGGATCCTGTCAAATACAGTAGCACTAAGTAAACCCCCTATCTCTCAAAAAAGTAAGTCGTATTCCACACAAATGCAATCCCGAGTGGATGATAATGAATCACTGGATCCCAGTGGATTAAAGGACAAAGAAGCTCCCCTCTTGTTAAAACAAAGTTGGCAGAGAGCGTTTCTTTAAAAAGTAGATTCATGGTAACAACTCACCCACACCAGGAGGAGAAGAGATCAGACCCAGGGTGGAGCATAAGTGTTCGTCCCTCTTCTTCATACTATCAATCATCGCCTGACTTGCTCTCTCCCCTTTACCGATCACCATGTCGATCAGACAACGTGCTTGGTCTGCTTTGGTCCTCTCGGCCATCACGTAGTCCTTTTCCTCAGAACTGAACACCTTCTGCTGCCAAAGGTCATCCAGGAGACCTTTGATAACTGGTTCTGAAACTCCCTTCACAAATTCAGAACGGATCCTTTGAAGCTCCCCTGGAAGAGAAATCAAAAGGCAATATGAAATGACAATGAGCAAACACGATAGTTGATTCATTAAACTCGTCTTTACTGGGGTAAAGATGAAACCGTTTGTTGCACCAACTTGTTCACTCACAACATAAAAAAAATCCTTAAAACGAACAACCTTGATAGTTCATTTAAATCTTGTTTTTAATTTAGATAAATTATTCAACTTGAGGTCACGTGACCACAAGGTGTGGCACGGTAACTTCCTCTGCAAGTGATAGACCTTAACACCTTTATTGTTGCTCTAAATATTTGTAAACACACTTCAAAGTAACGGAAAAGGTGCCTAAGATAAGGACGCGTTCATGTCAGGTGTTGGAAATCGCAAAGAGAGTAGGCAAACTGTACAGCAGTGTGATACCAGTTGGCGAGCTACCAAACAAATCATGGCAGACAAAGACACACCAGGCTGGGCTGTCCACCTGATCACGGAGGTCACTGGCATTAGAGAATCGTTTAACAAACAAAGTTTTGATGAACAGAACAAATAGATCAACGGACTGAAAAAAGAAACACAGGCCACCTTAAGCAGAGTTCCTAATGCGGAGAAGCGCATCAGCACTGTAGAGGATCAGACGGCCGGAGAGATCACAACTTTAAACGACATGACAAAAGAAATGGATTTATTGAAAAACAAATTAACCAAATTCGAAGCTCACAGTAAAATAAACAACATGGTGTTGGTTGGCCTTGAGGAGGGGGCAGAAGCTGGCGATCCAGACAAGATGGTCAAGGGCATTCTGAGATATATTTTGGACTTAAAAGTTGATGACAGGTTCCCAGGAGTCTCCGTCCCCGCCCCTCCCCATCCGAACCTGATGCGGATGGTTAGGTGGAATGACAGACTATTCTGAAAGCAGTGCGAAAGAAGAAGGAGCTGAGCTGGAGAGGAAGACGCCTCCAAGCATTTCAGGATCAAGAAGAAACGGCAGAAAACTGACCTACGATATGGCCTGTTGTATCCTTTAAGGCTGATGTCACCATCGAAGGGAATAAGCAGTGTTGGGAAAGTTCACTTTCTACGTGAACTAGTTCAAAGTTCAGTTCAAAATTTTTAAACTTAACTAGTTCAGTTAAACGTTCATAATTCTAAATTTTGAACTAAGTTCACACTTCCAAAAAATGAACTAGTTCATAGTTCTTTTTTTCAATATGTTGCTGTGAGCTATTGGTTTCTTCTGGTATTTTGTAAATCCCATTGATTTCTGTTGGAAGACTCATTGCTCGTTGACCGGAAACGAAAAGGGGGGAGGGGGTTCACATTTTGTTGAAGTCTTTTCGCTCGGTTCCAGCACTACTGTTGAGACGGAGAACCGAGCGAAAAGACTACAACCAAACATAAACAGCCCCCCTTTCTGTTTCCGGCCAACAAGCAATGATTCTAGAAGGTATTCTAGTCTGCTGAGCTAAGAGCTAGGGAGCTAACGTTATGGATTGTTCATATTTATAATTCGAAATTCATCTTAGCCTGTATACCACAGAAACCCCATACCGGGTTGTCTGATTACAGTTTAATTCATTTTCCAAAATTGACCAGCTCTCGTTCGAAGAATAATCACCGCGGCATTCGTTTCAATGGGTATCGCGACGGTCTATTCTTTCAACATAAAGTGAACATATTTATAATTTGAAATTCGTCCCAGCCTTTATACGACGGATACTATAGGGTCTATAGCATATTACCGCATTTTCTGATTACAGTTTAATGTAACAGTAAGCTGACAAGTCCGCAACTGCAAATTAACCACAAGGAGATTACCATGGCAACCGGTCAACCAATACGGCGTTCTGCACGCGCAAGGCGCGCATCCACCGTGTTGATAAACAAATAACCCCCATATTGAACGAAGTTAAACCGAGTGTGCGTCTCGTTCACAGACACCGGAATGAACGGGTTCACAGTAACGTTCATCAGGCAGAAATACAGTACGTTCAGTCCACGTTCAGTTCGCCGAAAATATGAACGAGTTCATGAACTATCGTTCAATGAACGCGTTCGGGCACAACACTGGGAATAACCACATCGACGATAACCCCACAGACGCAGCCAACGACCTGAGTAGTAGTCTCATACTATTCTTAAAATTAGAAATTCTCCTATTGTTGTTAGGGCCAATTTATTCTTAGTTTTATTTTATTGAAAATTATCTCCCCCTGCTGGCACTTTTATGCTGGTTGGAGATGCCTCCTGGAACTCAATATAGGTAAACAGGATGTGAGGCCCATTAGGGGGCCGCATGAGCGATATCGCTTTTGGACCACGAATGCAAACAAGAATACAAACAACAACACGAACACGAATGCAAACACGAATACAAACACAAATACAAACACGGATAAGAATAGCCGATACGCCCCTCCTCTCTGGAGGGGCGTCCATCTTTAGGCTCAGGAGGTATACCCATATAGTGGTCACTCTTCATGGAGACACAGCTGGGTCCAGGGGAGTCTGCTCTCTCCTGCCTCCTTCTGAAAAACAAGAATCATCTGGAAGTGAGGATTAGTGCATTTCATTTCATTTGATCATTTATTGCAGGGCTACTCAACTACTTTCTCATGACTTTTCATTTCAATAATCTTTCTCAGTTTATTGAAATATAAATCTAAAGGGGGGGGGGGGGGGGGGCAGAAAGAGTTATTATGGCATTCAAGCACTTACATGTTGACATAAAAGTGCATAGTATACATACTGTGCATAGTGTTTATTCACAATAGGTTTAGCTAATATAGAAAATAAAGCAGTCAGTTTCTACATTTCTACACAGACTTGTGTTATTATTCATGGATAATTTGTTTCAACAAATCACTTCACCCCCAAAGATAAATTCTAACTGATTCAATAAATCGGCAGTTTGAAAGACATTGAACCTTTAAACATTAAACCTGTAAAGTCTGCTACATGTCGTCTTAATATTAATTTCATTAATTCAATTGCTGGGTCTAGGGGAGTCTGCCCTCTCCTGCTGCTATGGGCTACAACACACACACACACACACACACACACACACACACACACACACACACACACACACACACACACACACACACACACACACACACACACACACACACACACACACACACACACACACACACACACACACACAGCTGTTACGTAGACTAATGATGGAGTCAATACTGCTGAGCTCTGAGATGGACAACAGTCACAGACAGAGAGATCCTCTTCTTACCTCGTAGCTTTGCTCTGGCGGCCATGTTCCCCAGACAGAGTGGTCTTAGAGGTAGGACCCCCATCCTCTCTCTCCTCATCCATAGAAGACTGGAGACCTGGACACAAACACAACTCCTTCTGAACTTTAGCTGTTTATTGAGAGAGAAGATCATCGCGACTGCGTCACACTAAAGCATTATGGACGTCATAGAACATAAATATGAACCCCATGATATAACCACTCTGCCCTCACCACAGAACAGATGTGTACAACAGATGAAAACTGAGAGATGAGAATTAAACACCTTGGAGACTGTAACAGTTCTTAAACTACAACCCAAAAAAGTAGATGCAATAGCCTTGAAAAATTGATCGTGGTATAATTTGGGGCTGAACGATTAATCGAATTCAAAACAAAATCACAATGTAATAGAATGCGGTATACAATCAAATCAGTACGAAATCAGTACGATTCGTTCATTTTATTTTTATTTTACAATTCAATAGTTAAATAAAGAAGTTTATTATATAAATTAATCTCAACACATCGGCCTGGCCTAAAGGAAAGAGTCGTTTTTATGTTGACTGCTTCCAATGTTGTGTTGGTCATACTAAAGAATGATTAATTTCTTTCTTATTGAATAATACACAACATTGGGACCTAATAAATTATAAAAATAGCACATTAAATCGCAATCGAAATATTGGTCAAAAATATTGGAATTAGATTATTTCCCCAAAACGTTCAGCCCTAAAAAGTAGAGAACTTTTGAACAATTTCTCCACTGGAACAAAGTCTGAGTTCTGTCACTTCACACTTCACAGATCCCATAGAGTAGACAGTAAATCTACTGGTGAAGCGCAACACATCGATATGGTATCCTCGTATGACCAACGAGTCTCTCTATCGCTCTATGGCTCCAGCTGTGGTTTAAGCCATATGAGTCGAGTCTAGACCTACATCTATCAAACTGTAGATCCCCAGTCGCTAGCCTGGCTCCGCCCGCCTAAGTACTCCCGCTCAATTTGAATTTCCCTTCAGTGCTACAAACGAAATATGTACGAGAGTCTGGTAGGACCAGGCTACAGTCGCTACGCACACATATTTAACTTAAATATCAGCACATTCAAATGACTTATGTCCTTCTTTTAATTTGGAGTAGCATCAAGACAAATGAATCACTTGAATATTGAAAGCAGTGTTCAATTTACCACACGGGTCAGAAAAGCAGTGAAACATGAACTAACGAGCAAGGTACGTTTTATTACTCTGTTTTCTGGGAATAATTGACGCAAGCAGAAACCAGAAAACAAGCCGTTTTTCGTTTTTTTCGTTTTGATAAGAAAACGAAAATCAAAATTTCAGTTTGTTTATTCGTTTCTACGTTTTGTCAAAAAAACGAAATTCAATATTTCAGTCGTTTATTCGTTTTTTGGTTCTTACTGAGCGAAACGAATTTACCACTCAATATCTGGTTTCCGCCGGTGGGCGGGTCCTCGTATTGGCTAGTGTGCTCCGTTGCCCTGTGCTCTTCATAATAAAAGTTCTTCCGTTTGATAATGTCGACAAAGATATTACTGTATTATAGACAATAGCAGACACAGAGGACCACACCACCCCAGTGTTGTTTTCGTCAGGCAAGACGAAAACGAAAATGACGTCGTCAGACCCCTTTTTTCCATGACGAAAATGAGACTAAGACGAACGTCACCAAAGCCATATAAAGACTAAAATGTGACGAAAAATGTAGACATTTTCGTCAGACGAGAACTAGACGAGACTAAATTGTTAGTGAGAGCATGTGAGCGGAGCGGAGCGTGGAGCGGGTGGTGGAGCGGAGCGGAAGAAATAGGTTGGAGCGGGTTGGAGCGCAGAGCGGTTTTAAATTCAAAGGCCGGAGCGGGGATTTCACTCCGCTCCAGTCCGCTCCGATTTTAACTGCTTCTAGCGGCTTACATGTAGGTGGTTCACGTAGAATAGAATGGGTTTCAATGGGAGCATCCAAGCAACCTGATTGGATAAAACGCGTCACGTGAGACCCTTCCACCCCCCCCCCCGCAACACTGGCTCGTGTGCTCGCGCGCAGCTGCGCCTGCACGCACACGGCACACACACACTCATACACTACAGAGAGAGGCTGGTGGACGAGTTTTCGTCGGACTAAAACTAGACTAAAACCTTTTGAGTTTTCGTCAGACTAAAACTAGACTAAAACTTTCAAAGATAGAAATGACTAAAATGGGACTAAAACTAAGAAGCATTTCGTCAAAAAGACTAAGACTAAAACTAAATCTAAAATGCTTGCCAAAAACAACACTGCACCACCCACAGTCAAGACTGACACGGCTTCAAATAACAATAATAGTATTCATAATCATTTGAAAATAAGAACTTATGAAGTTATGATGACTTCAGTGCAGTTGATGTTTAGCCACAGTTAATACATGCAGAGTAGACCTGAGGGCTTTACTACGACATCATAGGGGATTATCACGCTGATACGTAGTACTTCCGCATTCGGTGTTCATTGTGCACTGTGACATCCGGTGAATCACTCATCACTCTGGCGACCTGACTGATGGAGGACCGGCAGTTCACTTTCACGACATCCCTGGTAAATGTACCCAAAGTCACGTTTCTGAAGTTCACAGACTTACCGAACAACACTCCATAACAGCCCGCTCCAAACTGGACCAGGGATTGTTTATTTTTCGAGAAATATATCGACTACGAATGCGAGTGTCTGCTAGCTAGCTTACGCTAGGTAGGTTGGCTTATGCTAACGTCGGTTTGGCGTCAGCTCAGTCTGGAGGGATGAAATGATAAGAGATGAAAAATAAGGTAGACTTGTACTTCTTTGGTACATAAATGAATGTGTATCTTCAGCAGAAAGTGAAATGAATGTGAAATGAACTGAATGAATAAAGGAACTGAAAGAATAAAAGGATTAATTCATTCCCCTTTTTCTGAGGACATCATTTACTACATTATATATTAACATTATTTTGAATACTTTCAGGATGGACTGACTGGACTTTAAAATTGATTATAGATGAAAGACTTCTCATTCAATTACATACATGTCATTCAATATATACAATGTTTTCAGTGTACAAAATTACAGCTCCGGAAAGGGACCACTCCAAATGTTCAGTGCCTCTCGTTTTAATATTTATATATTCTATTTAATATTTATAGGTACATGTTTGAGTAGAAACACAGGGATGTAGCCTTTTAAATCAAGTGGTCCCTGGAAGTTGGTCATCACACAGCAGACGGTCCACAGCTGATTGACTGTCGCAGACAAGGGAAAGGACAGTGTGTTCCCAGATGCGGTATTCCTTGACTCTGCCTATTGCTCTTTCTACGAGGATTCGAAGTCGAGCGATTCCTTGTGTTTTCAGAGCATCCTCTTCAGTGAACTGCGCAGTGGTTAGAGATAAATTAATTAGTAATATTATTGTGAGTGCTTCTGTCCATCTTAAACATTTGTCTGCATACCTTAATGGTCACATTTGGGTCAAAGTTTTAATTTGAAATGTTCATTCCTTTCATGCTTACCTGTCATCTTGAAGGGTGGTATAATCAGCGTTGCCCCACGATCAGCTAGTGGCTTCTCGATGGTGAAAACCCCTGTCTGCCATGCAGCCATCTCCGGCTCCAGTAAATCCAGCAGTCCACCCTGTTCAGTCAGCTCTGGGTCGGAGATGGAGCCGGTGAAGAGACTTGACACAAAAGTCACAGCACTACAAGGGGCAATCCCAATCAAGGCCTTAAGGTTGTTGTGTTCTTGTAAGATGATGTTCGGGTAATCATCGACTGCGCCTCGGTGCAGTCGATGATTACCCGAACATCTGGACTGTACTGCACAAATTAGCTTGGCATGGTATTCTTGACTTGCTGTTTACTCATCCAGATGGGGAGGGAGCCAAGGAGCAGGTAACCGGTAGTTGGCCCACGGTATAACAACATGGGAGACAGTGGACACACTGACCTGAAACATGTCAGCCAGCACCTTCTCTTGCAGGCCTGCAGCAACCCGGCAGCAGAATAGAAAAAACTCAACCAGTTGCAGTCTACACGTTGGACTGGGAGAAATGGGTTCAAATGTTTGTTTCTTTTTCTGATCTTTCGACCAATGAACCAACATGGAGGCAGATGGTTGAATAACCTCCCAGAAGTCACAAAAAACATCTCTTGACGTGAATCTGGTGTAAAAAAGGATGTCCGCGTCTGAGACACAGAATCCTGTGAAAGGCACTTGAACCACTTTCAGCTGTGACATGCTCTCATCAGATCCTGACTGTTTCTTTCCAATTGCTGTATGTGTACAGCAGCAGCATCCAGTGCACCTGTATGAGATGAGGAAAAAAAATTAAAACATCTAACCCAGATTTTGGCTTGTGACTTGCATATTGGAAAGCGTTTGGACCTCTAAAGAAATTTCTTTTTGTAGCTCAATATTGCTTTTTAAATGTTTGCTTTTTATAGCTCAATATTCAGCCTTAAACAATTAAGTAAGATATAAAATGCAACATTTGATACTTGTGATGAAGCTTTTCACATTGTGGTTTGGTCAAATGCGGGGACATTAATAAGGACTAAATTTTGTGCCCGAGTTCTGAAAAGTTTGACCTACCTCCTCGGTATAACCTACTAAGAAGCCCATTCTGTGATTAAACATAGGTAGTACATCCTGCAGTAGGTGTTTAAGAACGTATGGGGTATAGTAAGCCAAGATTCAGAAAACTACAACACTGACAACCTGGTTTAGGAGCAGAACCGAAATCATGTTCTGTCATCACCACCAAAAAAAAAAAAAAAAAAAAAAAAAAAAAAAAAAAAAAAAAGCTGATCTCCTCATCGCTCTTATTCCACAGGGCAGCGGTTTTGCTCCAGAGGAAGGGATGTGTGAAACGTCTTGGCCTAAAGCGAGTTGATGCTCTTTTATAAAAAAGCCCCCTTTCTTAGCAGTCCCCAGTTGTTTCCACTGGAAACGGGAGGTATCGACCCGATTTTCAGTCGCTTGGTGTGACCCCGGTTGTTGCTAGCTGTAGCGTTTGTAGTCTGATTCACTAAAGTGCCGGCTACCAAACAAACTGCTCCTCGTTGTTTTATTTTAAAGTTTGTCCTTCATCCCGGCGAACCGCTTGAATCCACTTCTTCCTAGACTCATTTCCAGTCGGGAATCCAGAAAACTTAGTGGGTTTGGTGTTGCGCTCTGTGCGCGTTCACATCAAAGGAGCTGCGATCGCGGGCTGCTGATTTCCTCACAGCCTGAGCCGTTTGACTATAAGACCTCTATAAGAATCTCCTCTGTGCATCTATTCATGTAGTCAGTCAATTATCAAACTAGTAGCATGAATATGAATTACAGTCCAAGCGGGTTAGGCAAGGCAAGGCAATTTTATTTTTATAGTTTTTACAAACAGTTTGTCTCAAAGGGCTTTAGCATGAGCATCATAACAACATCCTCTTCCCTTAAACCTGAAAGGTGAGGGGGGGGGGGGGGGGGGGGGGGCTGTACTTAAATTTACTGTGATTTCTTATTAATATGTGACTGCATACAAATTTGTCCACAGACATGGTGACTAATTCATGATAGTAAGCATTATTGGCCCGTAACACTAATATTCAGAAACAACACTGTCTCAAAAGGATATTGGCCTTAGCAACACCAGGCATATACTTTTCCCTGAACTTTTAAACGTTGCAAACGTGCAAAACATAACTATATATTCATGTGGCATTCAGTCCAATGCTTAAAAATATATCTGTGGCATTCAGTAGGCCAATGCTGTGGTAAAGTGTGCAAAGTATGAGTATGAATATTTGATGGAGTATGAGTAAGTGTTTCTGTTACATAGATATAACTTTATCAATCCCCTGTAGGAGAAATGTGTTAATGTTTGTCCCTATAAAACAATAATGGTAAAAAAATGTATCCAAAACATGACAGTAACTCTAAAGTCAAACCGTCCAATCTGAAAGCTCCTCTTAACCACTCCCCCTACTCACTTCCACCAATGCAAAGCGAACAGAACTGAGTAGGGGAGGGCGTAGCCTAACTAGTTTGTGACCGACCCAGAGGAACGCAACGCAAATTTAATGTGAACATGTATGAGGCTTTAATAAAATCCCGGACTATTTTGAAATTTCACCTGGACGCATTTGATTCCTACCCTTCCACTGTTAAATAGCGGCGCAAGTTGTGTGGCGTGTGAGCGTGTGCATGGGTTGAATTGCGTGCGTGCGTCTCACGGAGAGCCCTGCGCAATGTTCAGCTGTCAGAAATGTGTTGTAATCACTTGTATTCCTCATAGCTCTCAGGCTGTGAGGAAATCAGCAGCCCGCTATTGCAGCTCCTTTAATGTGAACGCGCACAGAGCGCAGAGTTCAGAGCCGGACAATGATGTCGTAGTAAAGCCCTCAGGTCTACTCTGCATGTATTAACTGTGGCTAAACATCAACTGCACTGAAGTCATCATAACTTCATAAGTTTCCATTTTCAAATGATTATGAATACTATTATTGTTATTTGAAGCCGTGTCAGTCTTGACTGTGGGTGGTGTGGTCCTCTGTGTCTGCTAGTGTCTATAATAAAGTAATATTGTTGTCGACATTATCAAACGGAAGAACTTTTATTTTGAAAAGCACAGGGCAACGGAGCACACTAGCCAATAAGAGGACCCGCCCATCGGCGGAAACCAGATATTGAGTGGTAAATTCGTTTTGTCAAGTAAGTACGAAAAAACGAATAAACAAACTGAAATTTTTGATTTTTTTGTTTTTTTGACAAACGAAAAATTCCCTATTCCCAGAACACAGAGTAATAAAACGTACCTTGCTCATAAACGGTAGTAAACTGGTTGTTCATTATTATATAACAGTAACCTAAAGACAATATGAACGGTATTACACTGGTTGATCATCATTATATACCAGTAAACTAAGACAATATAAACGGTAGTAAACTGGTTGATCATTATTATATACCAGTAACCTACAGACAATATAAACGGTAGTACACTGGTTTATCATTATTATATACCAGGAACCTAAAGACAATATTACCGATAGTAAACTGGTTGATCATTATTATATACCAGTATCAAAGACAATATAAACGGTAGTAAACTGGTTGTTCATTATTATATACCAGTAACCTAAAGACAATATAAACGGTAGTAAACTGGTTGTTCATTATTATATACCAGGAACCTAAAGACAATATAAACGGTAGTACACTGGTTGATCATTATATTCCAGCAACCCACAGACAATATAAACGCAACTCAACTGTCGACATACCTTACCTTATCTACTCCGGGATTAAAATGCGTCCATACGATATAAAGTTGTAAAAATATAAATGTAAGGGAAGAAACGGAGGTTAGAGTATTTATAAAACTTTTAGATGAGGAAGTTCAAGGAGCCGCGCCTCTCAGTGTCACGTGTCTTCGGGGAAAATGAAGCTTTGCGCGCACGCGCACACACACACACACACACACACACACACACACACACACCTGTGTAGGTGAGTGCAAATGCATGAGTGTGTTTTCAATAGCCTAATAATACATGAACTATTGAATTATCCTCATCAATATGTCTCATCAGCAAATAGCATCTACGCATACTTTGATGAATTGTGGTTTATCTCTTGATTGTTTTATGAATTTTAAGACGAGGGGGGAGGGACTTCAATAGCACACAACTCACTGCCTGGGTACTGGCAGAGGAACTAGCCTCTCATTACATCACACACACACACACACACACACACACACACACACACACACACACACACACACACACACACACACACACACACACACACACACACACACACACACAGCATAAGTAAAACCACCCCTGGAAAGGATTGAATAATGGGCCAACTGTCACTTGACTGCTGTTGAGAAACAGCCTTTGTTATTGCGTAAGAGAATGTGTGTGTGTGTGTGTGTGTGTGTGTGTGTGTGTGTGTGGTGTGTGTGTGTGTGTGTGTGTGTGTGTGTGGTGTTGTGTGTGTGTGTGTGTGTGTGTCCTCCGTCAGCTCTCCTCAGCCACAGAGTAACAAACAGCAGAGGTCTGGCTCCAACCGGTTAAAAACAGACAGAGTTTGTCTGGTGTAATCAACTGCGGTAGTTGGTGTTCACAGTAGCGCTACTCTACTGGAGGTGGCAGTGAGAGTGATGATCACCTCAAAGTTTTTGTCTTCAAATCTGAAGACAAAAACCTTTCTACAATAACTGGTCAGCAGACCTATAAAGAACCTGAGGGTTTCTAGCGTTTGAGTCAACGAGGTGATGTTACCCTCTGGTCCGGTGCTGCAGGCCTCTGGTCTCCAGCCTCGGTCTCTGGTCCATCCTGAGGCTGCAAGCCTCAGAACCCAGCCTCTCCATCCAGCTGCTGCATGCCTGGACAACATGACAGGTTTATGTATTAGTACAGACCATCAACTGATAGGACTCTCTCTCTTATTATTAGTATTATTTTAGCTGTTTAACCCATGACAGGTGGAACACACACACACACACACACACACACACACACACACACACACACACACACACACACACACACACACACACACACACACACACACACACACACACACACACGTCCTCATGCCAATAGCATCCCACCAGTTATATATTATCTTATATTATTATTATTATTATATTATATAAATATATATATAAGTTAAGAGTAACTTAAGCTACAGTTGTGCGTCTTCTCCATATTGTCCGCCATCGTACTGCTGCGAGTGCGAAATGCATCCTGCGATTGCAAGCACACACGAGCCACCTGATGCATGCTTGGTGAAACGGCGAGATCGAGCACGCATCAAGAACCCTTCCGGGTTTTACGACAGTACTCGCTTGATGCGTGCTTCGAATTGGAACAGTGCTCGGGCAACGACTGATGACGTTTTACGAGTCCACGAGCACACAAGCACGCACAGTACGCGAATTGAGAAACGGCCATAGGAATGAATAGGCGCCATTTTTGAATCCGTTGTCCATTTATACACATCGGTCCGTTTCTCATTCAAGACTTTTATTTTGATATGTTGTTAATGTTGTATTCCGGATATCCTGCAGCAGAAAAGACGGTAACTGCGGTAGGTTGAGCATAAAACGTGTCCGCATGAAACTTTTATTAAAGTAATTCATTGATTCAGTAATTCATCAATATCATTGTCACTTATCTGTAGACGGTTTTTTAATACACTCTTCATATATTTGGCATTGTATTGTTTCTTTTATTTGAGTTTTGATTTTCGTTTGCATTTGTAATATTGTATGTATTTTGTCTAGGCGGACCAGGAAATGCTCTAAACCTGTCCTTTATGTTGCTGACCCATTGTGCAGGTAACCGATAGGTTGTTTTAGTTAAATGTATGTTTATAATCCCACTTGTGGCGTTGCTAGCATTCAATGCTAGCATTCAAAATCTAGCCGGTCCCGCCATTTTTACATGCAATACCGCTGGTCGCCACATGAGGGGAGGGATCACCTGTTTATGCGCGCTGTTTAGCGCAACTGTTTTAACTAGCACGCGTACTACGGACTCGAAGACTTGCAAGTACGTACTTGGCAAGTCCGTACTTCAAGCACAGACTTGCGAGCACGCGAGTACGTACCAGCATAGACATCATATAGGTAGACGCCCCCTTCGGCCTTGGACGGCATAAATCGTCGGCGCCATCTTGGTACGGGAGTTATTTCGTCTTCGGAGTGAAGATGCCTACTTCATGCGCCGCTTGGGGCTGCACCACCGTCAGGACGATTCAAACTAGATCGCAAGGAATTACCTTTCACAAGTAAGACTAAACAATTGTTTCTATTTGTAATTGTAAAATTCAGTCATGTCACGTAGATCATGTGTTATGTTGAGAGCTAAGAGCTGTTGAGACAGCTAAGTTGCCGCCAGAATCAGACTATAGCTAGTCTAACGTGAAATGGCCATGGTTAGCAAAGCCTTATTCTATCGTTCGTTAACAGGAGATAATATTGTCAAGAAATATAGGATATACAGTATATATATATATATAATCTACCACTACTTGCTTGCGAGTAATTACAACGTATGTATAATGTAATTATATAGCATTTATGGTTGCGACGGAAAGCTGCGTTTCGGCTGAGCGACTGGCCTTAATTTCTCTCTGTGATGTATTTAAAAAAGAGACTAGATTAAAACAAAAAAGGCTCCAAACATGCCACTGTATATGTAATGGTTCTACAATATATGAAGGTGTCACGTAATGAATGAAACTACGGAAAAAATGTCACGATACTCTACATGCACCTGTGAGATGCACCTGCAGTCAGTCGCCGGCCGAAATTGACGTTTTAAACGTTATTTCTATTTAAATGTTTTTCTTTTTTAAAGATACATCTGTATTATGAATCTGACTGACTGGCTAGCTAACCTTTCTCGCAATTTTAAGGTTTCCCAAAGAGAAGCAGTTGAGGAGACAGTGGGAAGTGGCTGTGAAAAGGGAAGACTTTTCTGCCAATGAGAGGTCAATGCTCTGTAGCCAGCACTTTCAGCCTGAGGATTTTGACCGGACAGGCCAAATTGTCAGGCTCAGGGATGGAACTAAACCATCTGTGTTCAGTTTCCCAACACATCTCAAAAGAGTAAGTGCATCACTAAGCTTGCTGAAAATGGTTTTATTGTGTGTGTGTGTGTGTGTGTGTGTGGTGTGTGTGTGTGTGTGTGTGTGGTGTGTGTGTGTGTGTGTGTGTGGTGTGTGTGTGTGTGTGTGTGTGTGTGTGTGTGGTGTGTGTGTGTGTGTGTGTGTGTGTGTGTGTGTGTTCATTTGGAATGATTGAGAATGAGATACACCTGTTCAAGTATTTTGTTCTTCGGTTTTAGAAAGTGCCAGCCAGGACTACACAAGCCTCAAGGAAGGCTGAAGCGAGCCTTGTAATTGACTGTTCTTTACAATCATTACAAGTCACTGAACCTTCACCTACCTACCTTGTGAGTATTTACACTAGCTATGCCCCAAAACAGCAGTGAGCGTCATGGCATCATAAACATTACTCACTACTGTTTTGTCCTTTTTTACTAGGAACACCCTTATGCATTGCCTCCATCTCCCACTCTTCTCAAGACTAGACTCAGTGAAGCCCTGGCTAGGGTGGAGAGTCTTGAGAAAGAGATGAGGAACTCAAAGGCCCGAGAGTGGAGGGCGAAGAAAACAGTGCGTTGTCTTCTGGAGGACCTCAGGGGGAAGAACCTCATAAATGAAGAGCTGCACGAGAGGATTGACTTATACTCAGGTAACATTGAAATTAAACTTTGAATGTCAATTATATCTTAGGGCTGTAACCAAAGAAATACAACTGCAATAATGTGTTCAAATGCTTGGCTTGTCTGAATTTCATATATCAGACTTAAACTCCAAATACCTGACGTCTGTAATATGCCCCCATTCATAGTTTGAATAGCATCTGGCACAGACAAAAGCCAACAATCATAGTCTGATATCTCTAGCTTCAAGACACACAATAGCCAGGTACCTTTGTTGGCAGGTGTTTATGGGCACCTGTTTAGAGCAATCAGTCATGGTTCCTGGCTTTTGTGCATCTTTAAGCTAGAGCTATTAAGTCAATGATTGTTGGCTTTGGTCTACAGCCACGACAAGATTACATTTTTCATTCATATGGCCTTGCCTGGAAATAAACACATGAGCCTATTGGTGTTTTCATAATGACATTCATACTCTTTCAGTCACTTACTAATTACTCTGTGCTATCTGCATTTCAGATCTTCCAATAGGCCTCCTGTCCAAACAGGGCCACGAGTACACTAAAGAGCAGAGGGAGTTTGCCCTCACTCTCCACCTGCACGGGCCCAAAGCCTACTCTTACCTGAGAGAGTCTCTCCACCTCCACCTACCACATCCACATACATTGCAAAGGTATTTGCAATTACATTTAATTGCACTTTATTGATAGGAAATTACTGGTTCAAATACATTTGTATTATATTATTGCTACTTAATAATAACTACTTTTTCATTTGATAAAGGTGGATGATCTCTGTGGATTCCAAGCCTGGACTCAACACCATGATGCTGGACATGTTGAGATGAAAAAGAGAGGAAGATCCAGTGAAGTATGGACGTGTGGCGCTCATGCTGGATGGCATGGCCATCAGGAAACATGTCCAGTACAGTCCACATTCCCAGAAAATGACCGGATTTGTGGACATGGGGGATGGCCTAAACGAGACAGATATTGCCACTGAGGCTCTGGTTTTTATGGTGGTTGGCCTACAAGGCGATTGGAAGGCTCCAATTGCCTACTACCTGACCAAGTCTCTGACGCCCGACACACAGAAGGTCCTGCTGGTACATGCGCTGGAGGCCCTGCATGAGCGTGGCATCCGGGTCATGTCCCTCACAATGGATGGGTATGCATCAAACATAAGCATGTGCAACCAGCTGGGGTGCCAGCTAAAGGCCAACCCTTGTGAGTCTTTGAAAACATTTTTCCCCCATCCTGCGACTGGCGAGAGGGTGTTTGTCATGATGGACGCTTGCCACATGTTGAGCTGGCAAGAAACATGCTGCAAGCGTACAGCCCAATCTGTAGCAGAACTGGCCTCATCAACTGGGACTACGTTGTTTGTTTGAACGATATTCAAACAAAGAATGGACTGCATGCTGCCAACAGGGTCACTGAAAAGCACATTCAGTTTGACTCACAGAAGATGAAGGTGTCCCTGGCTGCACAGACGCTGAGTCGCTCTGTGGCAGTAGCGCTCCGAACGCTGAGGGACCTGGGGTATCCACGCTTCACCCTCTCTCTAGCGACAGCCGAATTCATTGAGGTAAGACTACATTCAAACATTGTTTTCTTATCAAAGGGTCCTGGCCATCTTCTTCATCTTCATCTTCTTCCTTTCTATTTCCTAAACAATTTATTTTAGATGATTGACAGGCTGTTTGACATTATGAACAGCCGCAATCCCCGTGCCAAAGGATTCAAAGCCCCCCTGGGATCTTTGAATTGGACAAGGAGTGTGGAACTCTTGTCCAGAGGCCGGGAGTACTTAATCAGTTTGGTGATGAAGGATGGAACTCCCCTTCATCGTTCAAAGAGGTCTTTTAAATAGTGACTCTTCCATATGTGCATGCCCTGCTTACGCATGCATATGATGCTCTGTTCTCTTTTTCCGATCTTTTTGCTGTCTGCGGTTTTTCAGTTCATACAGGTGAATGTGGAAATGTCCATGAAATGTCAGGAAATGTCCATCTACAACTTTCAAACTGACAAAACATTTTCTTTAAGGTACCTGTCTGTCATGGGGTTTGTCATCAACATTGACACCCTAATGCTGATGTGTCCTGAGCTGCTTCAGAGTCAGCAATATATCTGCACCTACCGGTTCAGCCAGGATCATTTGGAGCTCCTTTTCAACTCCATCAGGGCATCAGGTAAGGATCTCAGAAGTTTCTAAATTAATTAAATTGTCTTTCCAAAAAAGTCTTTGACGTCTGAAAAGAGTAAATATCGGTATTAAGTGTTGTGTGTTTTTGGTTTTTAGGGGGCTGGAACAACAATCCCTCCGCAGGCCAGTTCCAGGGCATCTTCCGCCGGCTCATGGTCCGATGTGGTGTCACACCGAGCACTTCAGGGAATGTGGCACCACAGGATGAGGCAGTGTCCCTGTCGGCTGTAGAGATGTCCTCTCCCTCTGAAACGGAAGAGCTTGAGGTGCCCTTCGTGAATGTCTCTGCGTTGATTGGGGACCACAGCTACTTGCCAACCCGCTTTGGTGGCCTAGTGGAAAACGCACTGGTCTACATTGCAGGGTTTGTGGTGCGGCAGGTTTTGAGAAAGCTGTCCTGTGGTGAGTGCCGTGCTAGCCTGGTGACAGATGCTGCACGCGCATCTTTCGACGAGAGCTACCACCTGCTGACTCTGAAGAACAAAGGAGGGCTGATGATTCCTTCAGAGGGGACAGTGAAGGTGGTCAGGTCAGCAGAGCGGTTCATTCGCCAGCCTGCATCAGGGCAAGCTGTCAGTGTGTCTGTGGTCAAGCAGTTTGTCCGGGCTGACATCTGGACAGATGATGTGTTTCTCCTCAAGGAGCACATTCAGGACACACAATTTGGCATTGAAAACCACCACTTTGCACTGTTGTCCTTGGTTGTGTCTGTATTTCACAAGATCAGGCGGCACCACATTGCAAAACTGAGCACGCTGCAATTACAGACTGGCAACAGTCGAAAAAAGCTCAGCAAGACAATACTTTTTAAAGGGTTCTAGCCTAGATTAAATTATTATATTATATCATATTGTGGCGACTCCTACCCCTGGGGAGTCTGGGTAATGGGGTATTCATAACGTTGTTTGGGGAAAAGGGGGTTTATTGTCTTTAGATAAGTTGTTTGTTATTAGGTTAAGTGGGGTTAACGGGTTTGGGGTCTCTATTGTTTGTGTGTTTATTGTGTGTAGTGTTGTCGGCAACCATTACCCGGAGTCGTATGTCCGTCGGTCAGTTGTGCCGTGTTTTCTGTTATGTGTGTGTGTTTGGATAAAGGCAGCTCTCGGGGTCGTGCGGTGTATTGAGGCACGAGAGTTGCGCCGCCATTTAAACCTGGGCTCCCGTCTCGTCCTTCCCGCGCTGCTCGCCACAATATATTGTGTGAAATTATATATTGTTTCAATTGCACTGCATAGATGTGAAAATGTTATGAGCATGATTGTATATTATGTCAAATTGTACAAATATATATATATATATATATTATATAATATGAATACATACCTATACTTAAAATATATTATATTGTTTCACATATTATATGTATCATATATATGTTATTCCATTGCACATTATACTGAGTCATTATATTATATTGTATTATATATATGCTATGTTATTTATATTACAGTTCAACTATTGAGATGTGCATGTATATATTGAGATGTGAATATTTTTACTGCTATCGAATATATATATATTCTCTTATAATATATATAATATATTTCTCTTAATGATGGTCAATACATAGTAACTAAAGAAGCACTATTTCGATAGTTTATAGATCTTCTCAGTATTTTCAAAGTGCACGGGCTGTGCAAGAAAAATGAGCGTTTATCATAGACCCATGCACATGTATGACTGGCGATTTAACTAGCGAGATTCAAAGTAACGTAGAGGCAAATCTTTTTCACACACTTCACGTAGAGCATAAACCCTTGAATACTCCATGAAATTGGTTGCGAAATGTAAAACGTTATCGTGATTTTTATCCAGATAAACCGCAGCTCCTGGCAACTTCCGCTTGTTTTGACACGTCTGACAGACCTCTGGCTTCAGAGAGCTCCCGTACCAATATGGCGGCGCCGCGTTTCGCCGAGGCAACGGGCTGAAGCAGTGGAGGCGGCGTCTACCTATATGATGTCTATGCTCCGAACCATAGATATATATAGAACACTAGATACGCCACGCCCCTCTCAGCCGCGGCACACGGAGCCGCCATCTTGTGTGGGTCTTTAGTAGGTATTCTCAGACTGTCAGACCAACCCGGTATCACGCCATTGCGTGCTCCTGCGCACGAACGTTAATCTATTGAAGCGTGTTCCCGAGCACGATAGTCCGACTTTTTGCGTGTTACACAAAACGAATGTAAACCAATGCATTCTGAATGGGAGTGTTCTAAGACAATTAACGTGCTCCACAAAACGCTACGAGAGAGAGAGAAAGAGAGAGCGGGAGGGACAGAGAGAGAGAGAGAGAGCGAGAGAGAGGCTTCAGAAAGGGTGTGCGCAGATAGTACAGTGCACCCTAGTTATGTTTATGCCAAAACCTATATATATAATTAGGCTATAATTATATTATTTAGCGTGTAATGAGACAATCTATAGCCAAATTGTCGAAGATGCCCGAGAATCTTCGGGGATATCAGCATGGGAAATCGGCGAATCAGACCCATGAATCTATTGTAGCGACCCTGGGACAGTTAAATAGTTTGTGTGTTATGTGTTACATTATATTTCGTTGTCCGTTATGCCAGTTGTTCTATGTGCATGTATTGTAATGTTATTCTTGTCAAACAGCGTGTGGGGCGAATCATTAGGTCAGCTGGGGGTGGGCCTTGGAAGAACAGGAGGGTGGGGGCCTGCACGCGAGTGAGACCGTGTTGCCGGGGTAACCGGGGTTTGTTTGGGTCCGGTTTTCAGCTGTTGGTTTCAATGTTGTTACAATGTTACGGGTTTCAGTGACCTGGTTTTTGGTCCATTAAAACTACCTTCAACTAATGACTCGACATGATTATGTCACCGGCGAGGTCGTTACACTATAAAGAAACACGTCATCTCAAGCGGGAGAGAACGTTTGCGGTGCTGGTTTGTGTCACCAACCCAGCAACCCAGTCGCCAAGAAAAAACGTTGACGGTGTACGTTTCCATGAACACTGGATACGTAGCATTTCAACGTAAAAAATAGCGTGTTATACCTACAGTATCCCGTGTGCCGCTGTGGAGGCGGGTTTCGGGGTTTGGGACACGATTGTTTAGGGGGGGGGGGGGAGATGCTGTTGTTGACCGGGGAGGGGGGGGGGGGGGGGGGGAAGACACGTTTGTTGAGGGGGGACGACGACACACGATTGTAGGGGGGGGGGGGGGGGGGACACACGTTAGTTGAAGGGGGGGGGGGGGGGGGGTGGACACGTTTGTTGAGGGGGGGAGACACGTTTGTAGGGGGGGGGCACGCTCGACAACGAGAGTTGGTTTTTATTGAACGCTCGACAACGAGAGTTGGTTTTTATTGAACGAGACTTCAACACGGAACAGCTGCACGAAACGATGGTCACGTCACTCTCGGTGACGGTGTCGACAATAATGAACACACGAACAATGTTAATAGAACAAAACACAACCACATAACATCCCGAACCCATTAACCCCACTTAATCCTAACAACAAAACAAGTTAACAAAAGCCCCATTTGTCAACTGAGAACCCCAATTCCCAGAATCCCCCGCGGCTCCGGAACACGGCGTAGCTTATATTAATCTTTATTATCTGAATGGGAAATGCAATATTTTAGGACAGATACACCATTAAACGCGTCTCTAATGACATTTCTAGCGAGAAATGTACATTTTCCTTACATAATCTTCAGTCAGTGAATGTGTATGATCTTTATTAATCTTTATTATCTGAATGGGAAATGCAATATTTTAGGACAGATACACCATTAAACGCATTTCTAATGACTTTTCTAGCGAGAAATGTACATTTTCCTTACATAATCTTCAGTCAGTGAATGTGTATGATCTTTATTAATCTTTATTATCTGAATGGGAAATGCAATATTTTAGGACCGATTCACCGTTAAACGTGTTTCTAATAACATTTCTAGCGAGAAATATACTTTTTACTTGCATAATCTTCAGTCAGTGATTGTGTCTGATCTTTAGTTTTATAGTTATTAGGATTTGATCGGCTCGCTCGCATGTTTCAACGACGTCAGGTTGCTTTCGCTAAACTAGCAGCTCACGTGCTTCCTGTGTTTGTGTTATTAAACTGTTACTTTATGTAACTTTTAATGATATCATCTTGTTAGAAACACGTATATCTGAGAGCCAACCCAGTCGCCAAAAGCATACGTTGACAGTGTACTTTTCGTGAACACTGGATTACGTCGCATTTCAACATAAAATAGCGTGTTATACACACACACGCACGCACACGCACAGACACACACACAGACACACACACACACACACACACACACACACACACACACACACACACACACGCACACACACACGCACACACACACGCGCACGCACGCACGCACACACACGCACACGGTCGTGCGCAGGAGCACGCAATCGCGTGATACCGGGTTGAAAGAAAGACGTCAACTCTGGAGTGACCGAAAATTTGCGGTGCTGGTTTGTGTGACGTAAGTACAACTAGGTGATTGACTGCTATTTAAAAACGGTTGAATGCTTGAAATACTAAGATTATGGAGTTGATAGTGCAAATAATTATATTCCCGTTGTCAAAGAATATTAACAGGTATTAACAGCTAATAACAGATCACAAAAGCGTTGCTTCATAGGCTAATGTAGGCCTACGTCGCCACCTGTCCCTCGGGTAGGCTAGCTAGTTCGTTAGTAATTGAAATTGAACAATGAGAAAGGCTTAGATAAGTACCATACACAGCATCATGTTAGAAGGTAATTTACACATTTTGTTTTTAGTGATTTACTTTTTTCTCCCTGCAGCTTCAAATAAGCATCATACATCTTAACTATCTCTCTGCCAATCTAATATTTTATATCTATAATCTTTCTTATCTATCTACTATCTGTGTATCTAATCTGTTTTATTTATCTGTCTATTCGGTTTGTCTGTGTCTTTGTAAATTAGGTAATCTTTCAATATGCCAGGCAGCACATGTAAGACATGCCCCTCCTGCAAAACCATTCTGCCTTGCGCTAAAAAGGTTTGCAGCCACTGAGGCTAAGCGGGAAGAGTGGGCGTCTTCCCGCAAGAAGAACCACAACATGGCTGTTGTCAAGCAGGAAATGTTCCTCCTGGTATGTAAACAATTCAGATTAATTATGTTCTACCTTTAACTGTCTGAATCACTATTGCTTTGAATAGTAGGTCTTTTTTGATTACTACAGGCAAAACATTAACATGCTGTGATTTCCTTACAGCTCGAAAAGCTTCAAGCAGCAGGATATAAACCTGTCCTGCTGCTTGGAAAAGCCACTAAAAAGAGCCATGTGGTCAAGGTGTTCACACCTCGTTGCACATTGGCCACATTTGCGGAGGAGTCCCTCAAAAAAATGGGCTCCATCCATGAGTACATTTGTCAAGGTATGATTCTTTATTTTTATAAATTCCACACACCCTCTGCTTTGTTTACCAAAATACTAACTGCATCTTGTTATTTTTCCACCACATTCATTTTTATCATGGAACTATTGCTACAATTTTTTTGGTTGCCATTTGCAATTTAATAACCCTTTGCAACACTTTTCAAACTTGCACAGGATGGACCCCTTTTGCAAGTGGGACTGCAGAGGGGCCAGAAGAGGGCAGGGGGACCACTCAGGTGAAGACATACAGGAATATCTATGACAATTAAAGAGGCTAATCCTATATATTGTTATATACTGCATATATACTCCAATATATTATGCTACAAATTACAATATACTAAGTCAGCTGTATAAGTGCTAACCTCTTTTCATGTTTGTTTATGGTTATTTATGTGTATAGATGTGTATAGATCTGTATGGTCTTAATTTCATATTTTTTAAAACTGAATTTACACTTGCACTGTTGAAGTTCCACTGTTGGACTTTGAGTGAGTGTTATCTTATGTCATCTTAGATGGACATGGACATGGGAGAGGTGGAGGACAGGGCCGTGCAGGTGGAGGAGGGGGAGGAGGTGGCCCTGCAGGTGGAGGAGGGGGAGGAGGTGGCCCTGCAGTTGGAGGAGGTGGCCCTGCAGTTGGAGGAGGTGGCCCTGCAGTTGGAGGAGGTGGAGGAGGTGGCCCTGCAGGTGGAGGAGGGGGAGGAGGTGGCCCTGCAGTTGGAGGAGGTGGCCCTGCAGTTGGAGGAGGTGGCCCTGCAGTTGGAGGAGGTGGCCCTGCAGTTGGAGGAGGTGGCCCTGCAGTTGGAGGAGGTGGCCCTGCAGGTGGAAGAGGTGGAGGAGGTGGCCCTGCAGTTGGAGGAGGTGGCCCTGCAGGTGGAGGAGGGGGAGGAGGTGGCCCTGCAGGTGGAGGAGGTGGCCCTGCAGGTGGAGGAGGTGGCCCTGCAGGTGGAGGAGGGGGAGGAGGTGGCCCTGCAGGTGGAGGAGGGGGAGGAGGTGGCCCTGCAGTTGGAGGAGGTGGCCCTGCAGGTGGAGGAGGGGGAGGAGGTGGCCCTGCAGTTGGAGGAGGTGGCCCTGCAGGTGGAGGAGGGGGAGGAGGTGGCCCTGCAGGTGGAGGAGGTGGCCCTGCAGGTGGAGGAGGTGGCCCTGCAGGTGGAGGAGGTGGCCCTGCAGGTGGAGGAGGTGGCCCTGCAGGTGGAGGAGGTGGCCCTGCAGGTGGAGGAGGTGGCCCTGCAGGTGGAGGAGGGGGCCCTGCAGGTGGAGGAGGGGGCCCTGCAGGTAGAGGAGGTGGCCCTGCAGTTGGAGGAGGTGGCCCTGCAGGTGGAGGAGGTGGCCCTGCAGGTGGAGGAGGTGGCCCTGCAGGTGGAAGAGGTGGCCCTGCAGGTGGAGGAGGGGGCCCTGCAGGTGGAGGAGGGGGCCCTGCAGGTGGAGGAGGTGGCCCTGCAGGTGGAGGAGGTGGAGGAGGTGGCCCTGCAGGTGGAGGAGGTGGCCCTGCAGGTGGAGGAGGGGGCCCTGCAGGTGGAGGAGGGGGCCCTGCAGGTGGAGGAGGGGGCCCTGCAGGTAGAGGAGGTGGCCTACCCGGACACGGAAGGACCAGGTATGGATTTTTCAATTAAAGCATGCATGAGAAGGTACTAAGTGTCATACAAATAAACATCATTGCCTGAATGAGTAATATTTTATTTTCCATTCCAACAGCGGTCTCTACTGTGCAGAGGAAGCGGAGGAGAAAAGGAATGTTCAGAATGTCTGTACAGATCGAATTGCTAATTGACTACTATTCTTTTCACCATAGCATTACATTTATTGTAGTTATTTTGGAAAAAGGACTGTAATAAGAATGTTGGTTATGACCATTTGAGTCTTTGTTTGAATACCTCAACATTTCTTTCCTACAGAGCATCACAGCCAGAAGGGGCTTGAAAAAAGGAATAAGACTTTACCGAAGAGTAAGATGAAATAGTTTGTAACGATCAGAGCACTGACAAACCCTTTACACAATTTATAATTATGGAATTGTAAATTATTCTCCTGTGTATTCATAGCAGCGATTACAGCATTAATACAGTATTAATAATTACTGTTATTGATTTTATATTTGCGGTATTTTATATTTGCCGGTGGATAAGCATAGATGGTTTTGTTGTGAAAAACATGTTTTTTATATTTTCAGATTGCCCCTACCATATTGGTCGTGACTCCTTCGAAATAAGGAGTTACGGGAAGGAGAGGATGAGAAAGGTTTGACAGACCCATAAAGACCCAGCAAAAACACATGCGTGATTAACTGTAGGAATGACATTCTCGCTGATTGATCATGAGCATGCATATCAAGTGCATACTGTAAATGTAATTTACTCATGTATACAAGTAATTTGCATAAATATTTTGGAATAGTACCTTCAATGCATTTTGTCTATCAAACTCATAGGCTAACACTGAATTTATTATCTTACTACTGAATTTATGGTTCCTTTCCTTGATAGGGCATTAAAGAAGTCCTTGTTGATTGGCAGCCTTGCCCAGTTTGGTATGTATTTAATTTGGTTTCTTTCTGTTTCACTGGGTTTTTTTAAATCACTTCATTGCTTTTCCGAGTATTCTATATTATACCATATTATTTTGCACCATCTTGGTGCAAAATAGCTGCTGCTATTTTAACGTTTAACAGTAGTTCTTCCACCAAACACACTTGCCAACCAGATTTCCTATCAAGTGGTTTCATCATTCCCTTTCTTATGTGTCATACACTATTACATTATTAGATCTTGAATTATTAGAAAATGACTTGAAAGTGTGGTATTGCTCAAGAACAAAAATGTGCAAAGATTGGGCTTGATTTGTAATTGCCTTTATAGATGAGAATCAATATAAAGTAGGTATATACTGTGTGTTATGTAAGTGGAGTTCGACCAATCATCACAAAACGGTTCATTGATATATTATTTGTTCTCTTTTCAGTGGGAAGGAGTGGGCCAGGTCCTGGCAGCCAAAAGATTTGAATTAGTCCCCCTGCCCTCTTCAAATAAAAACATATTTTCAGTCTTTCTAGAATGTGGTGCTACTCCTGATACATGATTGCCCTGCCATTCAAATGTGGTCACTAAGAGCTTAATGACACACACACACATATATATATATATATATATATATATATATATGTATGGACACAACAGTTAATATAAATATGAATTCCAGTCTGTAGGCAGTACATGGTGGGTAAAGTTAAAGTAACTCAAAAGTTGTGGGCTGAAGGGTCTCTAGGTAATAGAGTAGTAGCAGCAATTAATTGAGTATTTAATCCATTCAATGTATTTAAGATATGCATCCAGGTATAATTGCAAATGGCTATATTGTATAGAAAATATTGATTTTAAACATACAAGTGCAAGCAGGGCCTACTGAATGTCAATTTAGTCACAACAGATTATTAAAATATAGTGCTGATAGATCTTTATTCAACACCAAAACACCAGATTCTCTTGGATGATTAAGTTAGCTGCTACGTCAAACCAACCATGGTGTGGTGGTGGTTTCATATATGTGAAAGGGCATTCAAATATAGCCTACTACAATAATAATAATAATACATTTTATTTGTAAATCACTTTTCATAAAAATAATCTCAAAGTGCTACAACAAAACACGAAGGGCAATAACACAATAAAATAAATAATAATAATCTAAGGACCATAGGTGTTATAGGGTGTACCGATGAGAAGGCTGTTACAGTAATCAAGCCTGGAGGGGATTAAGGCGTGGACGAGTTTCTCTGCGTCAGAGAAGGTGAGGATTGGGCAGAGTTTTGATCAATGATCAATTAGGAGGCCGAAGCCCTAAAGGACAACCCTGTCTCATGAAAATTACGTTCCCAGAGAACTATTCGGCATTCTCAATTACGTTTGTCTGAAAACGTATTTTGTCTCGACAGAAAAACATGGTGGCTAAGCCTATGATGGTTGCTATGGACGCTGAAACTAGCAGCCCGAATGCCGTTTAAAGCATGGAAATAAAACCATTGTCTTTGCTGATTATGTTATTTTATGGAACCGTGTAATGATGTTATTTTTCCACACATAAACACAGAACAGTCTGTTCAACCCGGTATCACGCCAAGGCGTGAAATAGATACATTGGTCCACCTCGCAAGGAGTGTTCAGTGTCACGCTATGCCTGACCAAAGCGTGAAGAGATACACGTTTCTTCCGCCCATCTAAATTAATGGAGGAATAGCACCAATAGGGGTCGATACGTTCTCCCAGCATTTGGGGGAAATGGTTACGTATATATATATATATATATATATATATATATATATATATATATATATATATATATTAGATTAGATTAGAAAACTTTATTTATCCCAAAATGGGCAATTTCGTTCACAGTTTCCAGTCTCACATAATAGATTACTTAATAAATACAATAAATAGCAATAGGAGGTAGACAAAAACATATATCAAAGGCAGTCCAACACACACATTTAACTCACAATTCATTTCAGCCCGTCAGTAACAACCACCCTGCCCCCGGAAACACCCAGCAACACTGGTGTGCTCTCCACCTACTCCTTACTTTTGTCATCATTTAGTAACCTGATGGTTGCAGGGATAAAAGAGTGGGAGTACCTCATTGTTCTTGTCCTGATTGAACAGTAGCGCCGCCCTGAAGGCATTAGGCATATATATATATATATATATATATATATATATATATATATATCCAATATTTTAGGACAGATTGACCATTAAACGTGTTTCTAATAACATTTCTAGCGAGAAATATACTTTTTACTTGCATAATCTTCAGTCAGTGAATGTGTCTGATCTTTTGTTCGATAGTTAGTTTTATGGTCTCCCTAGCATGTTTCAAAGACGTCAGGTTGCTAGGGACGCGACGATCTAGTTGTGGGCCAGCAGAGGGTAACATTTATACCGAATTTGGCCTGTAACCAAATGTATGATATGCTATACGTATAGCCTAGTTTATATGTTATAAATATTTGTTATATGGTCTGGTTATACCTGAACTTGGTTAAAGATGTTCAATGGTCAGATACAGATCATGTTATAACGATAATTGAATAAAAGTTATGGTCTACTTATAGATAGAATATTACACGACGTAATAATTGTATACATATAATAGCCTATATTTTAATATTAAATTAATTAATTACAATAACGGCTTTAAACATGTGACATGCCTACGTTTTTTGGGCCTTTTCTTTTCAATGGGCCTGCGTCAACGTCACGTGACTCTCGGCAAACCACGTTGGTTAAAGACGGCAATGGAGCTTGGTTAGGAAATAGAAAGATATACCATGAAAATATCTTCCCGTAACGGGGCAAACAAGGTGTCATTTGTCATCTACGTTTCGAGGCGATTGCAACGGTGCCATGCATGACCATATTTGACTATGTTTCAGGGTAGTAATTAGCTGTCGATTTTGGAGGCCTTTATAGATAATAACCAGCTATAGATTTGCTACCCGATGGAGTTTTCTGACAAATTACATGTTATTTAGCATCTACATTAGCAGCTGAGTCCAATGAGATCAAGCTCGACCTTGTGCCACACAGAGATCATGTCCTAGACCATAGGTGTACCATGTAAAATACAGGGGCCATGTAGTGTAGGGGGCCGTGTAGGGCCGTGGAGTGTCATGCTTTGTGTCATTGGACTCAGCTCAATGTGTAGATGCTAAATAACATGTCATTTGTCACAAACTTTTATCAGGAAGCAAATCAATAGCTGGTCATTATTGATTAAGGCCTCCAATTTCGACAGCTAATTACTACCATTAAACATGTTTGAATGTGTTCATGTGTGGCACCGTTGCAATCGCCTGGAAGCGTAGATGTTGAAGGACATCTTGTTTGCCCTCTTACGCACCGGCCCTACAAGAAATTACTCAGCAAGTGCTCCATCTTGTTGCACCTCACCCAGCGGCTCGCTTGCAAGATTTTGGTCTGAAGTTCTACCCAAACCTACACCCTAGCCATCCAACATGCATATCTGAGAATCAGGCCTCTCTTTAATAATGACAAAAAGTTATGAGAGAAACACACATTAACTTTTTGTTATCTCATAAGCGGCGTGGTGCCGGCTCCTTTTGACCTTTTGACCCCCGACTTCAAAAACGTGGCCACAGGCCAGCTGTGTCTACACACCTTTAGCCACAAATGTACACCTCCATCCCACAAAAAATGGGGACTAGAAACTAACCTCTGTCTTATGTACATTTACTGTACTGTTGGAGGTCACGCCCCTTTGTCGACCTTTTCGAGATAGCTAGGGATGCTAAAATGTTTACACACATTTCCCGGGGCCCCGTGTACGACATATCCGAGATTTGGAGTTCTAGCCCTTAGAGAAAAAAAGTTTTCCCAAATGGAGTGTCATTTGGACAAAGCCCCTCAGAAGTGTAGCCTGCAAGACCTAATGGTTCAGAATGTGGTGGAAAAACAGTTTTTGAGATAGGAAGGTCCTACCGCCCTGAAATTTTAATACCTTATTCTAGGGCCTAACTGGGACCTCCGCACCGAAACTTGGCCCGGTCGGACCCCGAGGGCAGGAAGGGGGGGCCCTTCCTGCCCGAGACTTGGCCCGGTCAGACCCCGAGGGCAGGCCCCCCCTTCCTGCCCTCGGGGTCCGACCGGGCCAAGTTTCGGTGCGGAGGTCCCAGTTAGGCCCTAGAATAAGGTATTAAAATTTCAGGGCGGTAGGACCTTCCTATCTCAAAAACTGTTTTTCCACCACATTCTGAACCATTAGGTCTTGCAGGCTACACTTCTGAGGGGCTTTGTCCAAATGACACTCCATTTGGGAAAACTTTTTTTCTCTAAGGGCTAGAACTCCAAATCTCGGATATGTCGTACACGGGGCCCCGGGAAATGTGTGTAAACATTTTAGCATCTCTAGCTATCTCGAAAAGGTGGGAAAAGGGGCGTGACCTCCAACAGTAGAGTAAATGTATATGACAGAGGTTATGTTTCTAGTCCCCATTTACTGTGGGATGTAGGTGTACATTTGTGGCTTAAGGTGGGTAGACACAGCTGGCCTGTGGACACGTTTTTGAAGTCTGGGGTCAAAAGGTCAAAAGGAGCCGGCACCACACCGCTTATGAGATAACAAAAAGTTAATGTGCATTTCTCTCATAACTTATTGTCCTTATTAAAGTGACTGTCAACGTATGCTTTTGGCGACTGGGTTGCCATACCACAAAGGTTCAAAATAGTTTTTCATCAACCCCCAAACCTTGACATTCTTTCTCATTATAACAAGATATTTCTCGAATCTCATCCACTTCTGAAATTGTATATATGAATGAAATTCATAGTATCCGCGTTTACATGGCACATCTGATCCGCATAGATTTCTATGCGTCATAGATCTCTTCCTAAAATGTGATCCGAATGTACTGTATACATGGCAGTAACAAAAGTGTCCGTTAAGTCTCGTGCATAGAAATCTATGCGGAACAGATGTGTCCATGTCAATAAGGCTAGTGAGGTTATAGCACTATTTATTCTCACCCACCCCATCTTGAATTGAAGAGATAGATTTTTTTATTTTTTTATTTTAAACATAGCAATAACAATGATCATTTGTGTACATCGAGTGAGGCACGAAACCACACCATCAACTAAGTTGCTTGTTCTCTTGCATCTTCCTCATCCTCGCTGGTGTCTGGACTGACCAGGCCCATCGGATCACATTCCTCTTCCTCACAAACGTCAAGGAGGACAGAGGCCAATGGACCTAGAGCAGTCTTACACCGCTGCAGGACCATTTGATGTCGTTCTTCCACTTCCGCAAGTCTTCTTGCCAAGAGACAGTGAAGTCCATTTTCATCTTCTACAAGTAGAGGACAGAAAACCCAACAACGTTAATATATATTGAAACATCCCCCACTAATTGAATACATTAAATGGGATCCCCAAAACTTGTCTTTAACTTACCGTATCTTGCAAGCTCCGTCTTGAGGGCCACTCCCAGGTTCTGCAACCACGTACAGTGCTGGGCCATCTCCAACACCAGGATAGGGAGCTCCTCTTCCAGCCGTGTTTTCAGCATTTCCTGGTCGTGCAGTCGTTTCTTGACCCCGATTGTTACTAATGATCCAAAATATTAAGATCAATACATGAGTATCTGGCATAACATTTAGCAATGCAACCATAATGGAAACAGAATTTAGAAATGATGTTTCTTTCCCAAAATCGTTTTATATATTACAAAACCACCATTATATTTAATATATAATTTCAGGATAGTTCACTATTCCGATATACTGCATGACATTTTAAAAGCATTGAAAAATGCATACCACTGCCATAGTCCTCCCATGGCCATATTGCGCCAGTGCTCTGTCCAGCCAAAGAGTGGTCAACCAAGGCCACATCAATCCTTTTGGAGAGGTCTGCAACAAGACTGTTGTATTTATCAATCTCCTGGAGAAGGCGCTTTTTGTCTTCCGTCAACTTTCTTCGGAGACGATGGCGAAGCTTGTTGCTGTCTAGATTGTTTAGGAGAAACGTAATATGCAGACACAAAAACCTTGTATAGGTTATATTAAAAACAATATAGATACATTGTTAGGTATACCGGATAACTCAAGAAAAAGCCTGCATACCATTCTGACGGTAGAGGGTTTGTTTCTGTTGCTTTAGACCCAGATGGAGACCCTCAATGGACTGCTGGAGAACGTGCAGACCCGTTACTGGGGTCTCTGTAGATATCCGTTAGGGTGAAATTAAGCTCAGTGTACTGTATTCTATACAATGCAACCGAGTTTTCTAGATTTTTGCAGCACTAATGCTTCACTGATTGTGTATTATTTTGATTACCGTTTGAACACAAATGTCTGTAAGGAAACTGCAAAAAGGCATGTATATTGTTCTGTCCTCACCGCTCTCTGCCCATTCCTTGACTTCAGCAATCCACTGTACAGCCATTGCATTTGAGCACTGCAGGTCCTTCTGCAGTTGTGACAGCCTCTCTGCCTCTTCTTCTGCCCTTTTAGATGTCTAAAATATTTACAATAATTACAATAGGAACTCAGTCTGCCTAACAACTGGCACAAAAACATACATGAATATGAAACATACCTTCACATATCTTGTGGAGAGGGCCTTGTGTAGCGTCTCTGCTTTGTGATGGTTCCAACCCATTGCATGCACAGTGAGCATGTCCACACGTGCTGGTATAAGGAGAATTACATTATGTTCTGCAATCTATGAGCAATATTAGATGATAGCATAAACTCAGACCAAAGTGACTTACCTGCTTTTGACATGTACTTTGTTGTCAGGGCACAACGGGAGAGGTAGCTGTTTATTTGCTCCACCTCCTCACCGGCAGTTGTGCCTGCTCCCTTCTGATTCCGACCACTCCATTTTATCTGTTGCAAGGATGGGTGGATTTGGGGTTCATTAGAGCCAATGAAGCAGTTGGAAAACGTGGACAAATATTATGGAAAAGGAATTCAGCTTAAAGCTGTCCATTCCTATAGTAACACATGGCGTATTCATTTGAAAATAACAGATAACAGACATACCTCACACTTGGTAGCATGAGCTCTTGCATGCATGATGCTCAGGAAGGGCTTCATTTCTGTGAGGCTCTTGAGAGCTGGAATGACCGAAGCAACTTTTTGTAGGTATGGCCAGTATTTGCATGCCACATCCATAGCAAAAAACTGTGCCTTGCTTGGGAGAAGCTCCCTTTGGAGATACATAGGATACGCAAATATCTCTCCTCGGTACATGTTAAGGGCTTTTAAAAGGAAGCCATGCCGACACACCGCAACCTCAACGCCTTCCTCATCCAGTTTAGAGGCCCGCCTAGAGGTCTCCCTTGCTGCTGCCCATTGAGAGTCTCCACATGTGCCTCTCCCCTTTATCTGTGAATATAGTGCATACACATATTGTTAATGTAATTCACGACAAAAGAGTAGGGAGTATGGAATACTTCTAGAAGTCCAGGAAATGCAATGATTCCTTTAGTAACAGAACTATTTGAGTGTTTAAACTTAGCTTAAACTTACATTCTTCACCGCCATCTGTATTGTGTTGACAAAATCAGACACCTCACTGTCTTTGGCTATAGCCAAAGACAGTACACGCTAAATAATATAATTATAGCCTAATTATATATATAGGTTTTGGCATAAACATAACTAGGGTGCACTGTAGGTATCTGCGCACACCCTTTCTGAAGCCTCTCTCTCGCTCTCTCTCTCTCTCTCTGTCCCTCCCGCTCTCTCTTTCTCTCTCTCTCGTAGCGTTTTGTGGAGCACGTTAATTGTCTTAGAACACTCCCATTCAGAATGCATTGGTTTACATTTCGTTTTGTGTAACACGCAAAAAGTCGGACTATCGTGCTCTGGAACACGCTTCAATAGATTAACGTTCGTGCGCAGGAGCACGCAATGGCGTGATACCGGGTTGGTATATAATGTATTTAGAAATAAGTTTACATTGAGACTTGTAACATAAAATGTGGCAATAGGGTGTAACTTACAGTTCTGGACAGGCTGATGGTGGAGTCCTCCGACACCCCCCCCCCCCCCCCCCCCCGTCGTGTAGCCACTTGTTTCGGCCATCTGAAAAAAATAGTGGTTAAGTTTTGTATAATTAGTCATGAATGGCCGAGTTAATAAAAAGGAAAAGGCCACACACACACACACCCTGGAGAGCTCCGGTCAGTCCAATTTTGATGCCCTTTTCCCGGATTACCCCGAGGCTCCTCACACACCCTCTGGACGTATTAAAATCACTTTTGGGCACCGTGGAGACCCTGCAAAGCGCTGCTTTGGTAAAGTGCTATCACTTCGCTGCTATCACTGATATGCTGCTATCACTTCTGTGTATTATATTATTATTATTAATGTCTACTTTATCTTTTTCTATATGTTAAATGTGTATGTCTATGAGTATGTCAGAAAACCTGGCGGTGGTGACAAAAAACTACCCACATGATCTGCATGAGTTGTTCAAATTAGCTAACTTCTTTCCACTTTGTTGCTAGCTACTTCAGACCTCTAATTAGAAAGCAAACATTTAAGGTATAATCTAATATTCTAATATTTGTATACAAAAGTGACAGTGTTGACATGTTATGGTAGTGACAGCAGCAGTGTCTAAAAATATGAAGTGGAGAAAAAAGCGAATTTACATGAGCTTGAGCAATTTGAAATAATGTAAATAGAGCAGAAGGTTTGAAAAGAGGGTCCTCAGGAATATAGTTGACTTTGTAGGTGTACAATTGTAATGCTTATGGTAAATATCTGTCCCTGCAGCTAGAGGTTCTGGACGTTCCGGTCCCTCTGGTCCAGCTGTTCCCGCAACCCGCCCCTGGAGCCTGGAGCCTGGTCTGCCGCCCAACGGCGCAGGTCGGAGAGGATTTGGATTGACAGGCTGGGGACCATGCAACCCCTTGGTTTGAACGTTGGGGTGGGTCGGGGACCCCTGGGGAGCGGCCTGATGATGGCCCGTGCCAGCGCCGCCACCGTGGCGTCGTTAATTGCTGACTGTCCTAACCCTAACCCTCTCCCTCACCTGACCCTAACCCTAACCCCGACCCTCTCCCGGTCCTAAACCTAACCCTTCCCACCCCTGACCCTAACCCCAACCCCCTCCCTTACCTAGCCCTTACCCTGACTCCGCCCCCTGGCCCTAAACCTAACCTCTCCCACCCCTGACCCTAACCCCAACCTCTCCCTTCCCTACCCCCCAAAGGCCCCCTTACATGACCTCCACCCCAGCCCCCCACAAAGGATCCCCCTTTCTTATTTTTCTTACCATGTGTTTGTGTTTATTCTGCCCCCCTGCCCCAGCCCCCCTTCGTTCCCCTATTTTTTTATTTTTCATACATTCCTATTTACAAACAATATTACTTTTAATATGGTTTCCAAATGCACCCTGTGTAATTATTCTATTGATGTCCTGTGCCCCCCCTTCCCTGCCATTCTTATTTATTCAAGCGATGACGTTACCACATCATTCCTTAAAAGTGCTTTAATGTACTCTTCAAACCTCGACAGTACATTGATTTGACCCACTGTTTTAATAGGAACGCATGGTTTTGGTCTATTTGGCGACACCTGCTGACCACGGGGAACGAAAACACTCTGCGGCCATTTTGGTCCGAACTCTTTAAGTTTTTCGGCTCAATTTGTAGCTTTTTGTCTTTTGTTCTCCGCTGGTTCGTCTTGTGTTCTACTTTTACTATTTATCGTCACACATTTCGATTTTTGTGACCCCTAATACCGCTCTTATTTAATATTTTGTTTACGTTTCTGCCCAAGGAGGCCGCCATCTTGGATCTCCAACATTAATATGGTTTGGAGTCACTTAGCACCCCCTGTTGGTGACCCAAATTCATTATAACACCACGGTTCTCCATGCTCCATCTCCTGGATGTTTGATGGTAGTACAACGTACAAAAATAACATTGTTTACACGCTATGTTTTTTTGCGGTTTAATTCGACCTTACGATCGGCCCCCCTACTTTCACCAATTTATTAATTTACCCTCCCGGCTCCCCATTGACCCTTCCTGCGTCTTCCCCCTTTATCTAGGCCCTCAATTTAATTTATTTTATTAGTTTTTTATCGTTCTCCAACCCGTGTCCCCCAGTCCCCTCTCATTCATCTCCCATCCCCTACTCACCTGCTGCTTCCTCTTCCCTATTGTATATATGTAATTTAAAATGTATATATAATGCAAATAAGGATGCTTCTAATGTTTGAACCGTATTTACGGTCACATTATTACACATTTTATTATTCGGGGCACGTTCGATCTTTCATGTTTTTATTCTTTTCTGTTATATTTTTTTTGTCCTCCACTGTAATAATTTAATGCAACGGGGTCATTTGATTATGTTTTTATTAAATTCTGTCGCGAGCTGTCAGTCCAACACCACCCGGTTTAGGGACAATCAGCGACCACTGCTGGCGGCTCCGGAAGGTGCAGGCACCATGGTCCTCCTCACTCCACCTGCTGGTGACAAAATTATGCTACATTGTTGCATTATTGCACAATTACATTTGAAAATTCAACCTCCCTATTGGCCCAATTCAAATCTCAAAGCTGTTTATCCTCCTGACCCCCCATTGGCTCTCCACCCCAAATTTCAAAATTGTTGTGATGCACCGGCCCCCCATTGTATGCCTCTACCCCAGATGTCAACTTTCCCCTCCCTCTGTTGTGTGTCTATAAAAGTATTTGTTTTTGTGCTGTCACATTTGTGCTCTGTTACCTCGGTTTGCGTGGACTCTCTGTCATAGGGTCTGTTTCTATTGCTACTAAATTTGTACCTGATGAAGTCAGTTATTTGACGAAACGTCGTACTAGCATACAGCAGCCTAATTTCCTAAAAATAAATACGGATATTGGCTGGATCGCACTTGTCTTATTACCTTACAGTTTAGCTTAGCTTCATTCCGTTATCGTTCGAGTTCCTGCACTGCTCGAAGAGAACCATGCATCCCAACGACCCCCTAACCAACGGTGAGTGGACCCTGGTCCAACGGGGACGCCGAAGACGGGCTCCTCGGGACCCCCACTACCCCCCACCGCTGATGAACTCCTCCGCGTGGGCTGCACCTGCCCCGGAGGCCCGCTTCTGTCATTTTGACAACAGACATGAACGCCTCTGGGCTCCACGCCATCCGTCTCCCAGGCGATGGGAGCAACACGCGAGACCCGGTAGGGACTGGTCTCCCTACGGGCCTGCCCGTCACCACCACCACGAGGGCTGGTCTGAGGCCTACAGACCGGCCTACTCGCCGCGAGACGCAGAGGCCTCCCCATCGCCGCGCGCCTGAGACGCGTCGGGCTCCTCGCCACCCTGCGTGGGCTCCGGGCCCCCCCGCCGGACCCCAGAGGACACGGCCACAGGTGAGACCTCCACCTCCGCGTCCTGACCCGCGACCCCCACAACCGGCCCCGACCTCCACGACGCGGGAGGCCTCCGGTGGCTACCGCGGCGCGCACTGGGTCTGCGCGTCCGCTTCCACCCAGGGAGGCGCCGCTCGCCCCGGCTGCTCCGCGATCAGAGGACCCGGACTTCAGTCTGAAGAATCGCCTGATCCTGGCTGCCCTGAAGGCCTCCCACCACCTCGCCAACGCTGAGGGAAGAGGTCATTTTCGGTATACTAAATTGGAGATTTTGGCACACTTTGTGCGAAAAGTTACCCCAATTGAATTGGGGCCCCCAAAATGAAGGGCACTTTGCCCCAAACTGAAGAAAGTGTCCGCTGCTGAATTCAGAACCGGTCACCCGGGGTTACTTTGGGGTCTTTGGACTGCGTCAACGTCATTTTTCCAATAGGGGGCCCTCTCAGACCATTAATGACCAAACATGTACTTTGTACTTCATGACGCATATGATATACGTCACCACACCCGCACTTGGAACTCGGCACAGAGATGGCGATCTCTCTGCTCCACTTCACCACTTTTTTTCAAGGCGAGGATAAAAGCATAGAAACCACTATAAGTCGGGGCACGTGGAGAGTTTTAGTTATGTGCCATCTCTATGTGCCATCTCTGTGCCGAGTTCCAAGTGCAGGTGTGGTGACGTATATCATATGCGTCGAGAGCAGCGAAGAGCTGTAGTTCACAAAGCGGCCTCACATAAAACCTAAAATTATCAAACTTCTTTACAAATTTTTTTAGTTTTCTTTGCATGAAAATCCACAAACAACATATGTGTAATCCAGGGCATATAAAGACTGGGACCAGAAAATAATTATTTTCTCTCCATTGACACCCATTCATATTTTTCGATCTCATAGGTCCCATGAGCTCTACCGGAAGGGGCGTGACTTCGCCACTCTATAGACGCTGTCCACTTCCGTTCAGCCAGACTAGGCAAAGCGTGACCCTGAACACGCCTTGCGATGTGGACCAACGTATCTATTTCACGCCTTGGCGTGATACCGGGTTGGTGTATGTGTGTGTGTGTGTGTGTGTGTGTGTGTGTGTGTGTGTGTGTGTGTGTGTGTGTGTCCATTGCCCAACCCCGCCCATCCTCTGTTTTTTAATAGTTCTGACTGAGTTTTCAAGAAGATTATACAATACATATTAATACACCCCAACTGTTTCTGCGCTGGGTTTTGAAATACCCAAGAAAACCTTGACCCGCGCCTTTGAGGTTTACACCCGCGAATCCGTTTGTAAAACAACCCGTGAAGCTCGCAACCCTGCATCACCGTCACCTTCGCCGTACTGGCAGTGATGGGAAGTTGTCAAATAATTATAATTCATGTATTGTAGGCTATATAACAAGGAATTTATGTATTTTATAACCTTGTTGGTTGTTCAATAAAACGTATTCACGGCCAAGATACGTGTTTCAGACTAAATACGTTAAATGAAACGTTCCCCGAAAGGGAAATATTCCTTAATGACAATAATGTGCTATACGTTGACATTCAACATATCTGGGATACGTTTCAAGCAAACATAATCCTAGAAGTAAATAAATGGCAAAAAATAGGCTGAGATAAACGTATTTGCGATACGTTCAATAAAACGTAATCACGGACAAAATACGGTTTTTGCCAAACGTAATTGAGAATGCCGAATAGTTCTCTGGGAACGTAATTTTGATGAGACAGGGTTGATCAGTTTGAACTGACTTATCTTCAACTGGATCAACCTCCGCAGTGGCCATGAGTCATTAGCACGTCGTCGCCATTTGTGTGTAAGGTAATGACATAATTAGACAGAGAGAGCAGGAGGAGGAGGAGGAGGAGGAGGAGGAGGAGGAGGAGGAGGAGGAGGAGGAGGAGGAGGAGGATGAGGAGGAGGTAGAGGAGGAGGAGGAGGAGGAGGAGGAGGAGGAGGAAGAGGAAGAGGAAGAGGAGGAGGAGGAGGGTGGAGGAGGAGGAGGTGGAGGAGGAGGAGCAGCAGGAGGTAGAGGAGGAGGAGGAGGAGGAGGAGCAGGAGGAGGAAGAAGGGCAGGAGGAGGAGGAGGAGCAGGAGGAGGAGGAAGAGGAGGAGGTGGAGGCGAGGAGGAGGAGGAAGAGGAGGAAGAGGAGGAGGAGGAAGAGGAGGAGGAGGAGGAAGAGGAGGAGGAGGAAGAGGAAGAGGAAGAGGAGGAGGCGGAGGAGGAGGAGGAAGAGGAGGAGGAGGAGGAGGAAGAGGAGGAGGAGGAGCAGAATATAAATATTGCATCGACACAATCGTAGCAGTATAGGAAACAATGCAGATTTGTCGATCCAATGAGCTCCAATGGGCTAAACTCAAAATCCCACAGAGTCGTACTGTACACCTATAGTTGATACTGCAACATTGTTGGAGTTCTGAAAATACACCAATGTTACCTATTTTGGCAAAACACCCAGTGCAGTAATTGCACTGAAGTACAATGAAAAACCTTACAGTAAGAATATGTTTAGACTGTCTTTGGGGGGATGTAATGATGAAATCAGTGCACAAGTACGAAAAGGTAACAAAGCAAATATTTATTGGTTACTGTAATACAGTAAATGTTCAGCTGAACAAAAAAAGCTTTTTGTAGGCCAATAAAAAATATAAAGAAGAATATAAATGAGGTGAAACAGATGTACATGTACATCAGTCTGTACAGTGAGTGAGACCAATTGGTAATTGGGCGTGGCGTTCTGAAGGCCAGTGGTCTCCAGGTGAACCAAGTGGGCTCAATGAGGAGATTTGTGCTTCGAGTTTGGCAAAAATGTGATTTTGAATTTCTTTATGCGTGAAAACAATGGAATAGAGTCTTGTGGTTGATTCATGAGCTTCAAGTTTTCAGAATTGTGTGCATAGTTCCATCTTTTGTGTGTTTCGAGGAAAACGGTAAGACCTGGGACAACCGGGGAGCAGTGATTACCCCCCCTCAGCCTCACCCCCCTCCCCCGCCCCCCCTTCCCCCGCCCTCAGACCCCCACCAAACCTCACCCCCCCCTCCCCCTTACCCCCCGTCAACCTCATCCCCCTCCCCCTCAATCCCCACCCTCCTCTGAACCTCACCCCCCTCACACTCACTCCCCCTCCCTCCCCCAGCCCACCTCACGCACCCTTCATGTTTGTGTGTGTGTGTGTGTGTATGTGTGTATGTGTGTGTGTGTGTTTGTGTGTCTACAACCGACACAGAGATGCTTATGCCACGTTTCCACTGCAGGGTGCGGAACGGATCGGTTCCGCACGGGTTGCGTTTCCACCGCCAAAAGTGGGCGTGACCCGGACTTAGCTGTACCCGTTTAGGCCTCGTTTTCAGTACTCCACCGTTGGGGTACTGAAAACGAGACGAGACGCCTGAAAGGGTCCCGGGAAATTCTAGCTACATACCCCCTCCGTTGATTGGTCGACAGAATCATCACTTGCGGGCGATGTGGGGATTAAAACAAACAAACAGTAGCCTCGAGGTATTATTCTTTACAATTAACATGTCGCGTAAAACGCTTGCTTGGGCGAACAAGGAAGTGGAGACGTTCGTCTGCATTCTTGGGGAGGAAGACGTTGTTTACGATGTTTACGTAGCTGCCGTGGCGATCGACATCCGGCCTTCCACAAAGGGTACTGTCGGCGGTGGAAACGCAACCTCGGAACTGAGCTGGGCTATACCGCCCCCTCCCTACCGGACTGAGGCGAACCGAACCGTACCGCACCCTGCAGTGGAAACGCGGCATTAGTCACCCTCCCTCCATGACACCCCCCCATCAGCCCCCTCCTTCACCCTTCCCCCCCCGCACCCCCACCCCATCACCCTCACCCCCCCTCATCACCCCCCCTCACCCTCCCTCCATCACACCCCCACCCCATCACCCTCACCCCCCCTCATCACCCCCCCTCACCCTCCCTCCAACACACCCCCACCCCATCACCCTCACCCCCCCTCGTCACCCCCCCTCACCCTCCCTCCATCACACCCCCCCCCTCACCCCCACCCGATCACCCTCACCCCCCCCTCGTCACCCCCCCTCACCCTCCCAGCCCACCCTTCATGTGTGTGTGTGTGTGTGTGTGTGTGTGTGTGTGTGTGTGTGTGTGTGTGTGTGTGTGTGTGTGTGTGTGTGTCCAACCGATACAGAGACGCTGAGGCGGTCAACAGGTGGTCACCCTCCCCCAGCCCCAGAGTCCAATCAGACCCAGCCCAGGTGTGCAGCCTCAGCAAGTCACTCATAAGATGGAATAACAGTAATTCACATCCTGAAAGACTTTCTATTAATTTATTTTCATTTCTATAAAAAAACCTTTTTAAAACCTGTCTTTTCCTGTGTTTTAGTGACATCAGAAGTGGGCGTGTCCTCCTATATGTGCTCTGGATAGATCAGTCTACCAGCCTACCCAGCGGACTGTAGGAAACGCTGCTCATCTATCCGTTACACATCTAGGGGGACACGCCCACCTGTGATGAGAGAGAGAGAGAGAGAGAGAGAGGGAAAGAGAGAGAGAGAGAGAGAGAGAGAGAGGGGAGGGAGACAGAGAGAGACAGAGACAGAGACAGAGACAGAGAGAGAGAGAGAGAGAGAGAGAGAGAGAGAGAGAGAGAGAGAGAGACAGAGACAGAGAGAGAGAGAGAGAGAGAGAGAGAGAGAGAGAGAGAGAGAGAGAGAGAGAGAGAGAGAGAGAGAGAGTGTGTGTATCCGGCTCTGTGGGTCCGGAGCGT
>NC_079428.1:17361046-17363546 GCF_026213295.1 Gadus chalcogrammus
TTGTGGTGTGTAGTGTTCTTTTAGGATCAACATGTCATTGTGCATCCAGGTGTTGGTGTTGTCATTATTTCTTTGTGATGTGGTGTCTGTGGGTGATGGGTTTGATGAAGTGTGATCATTTGTGGACCTGTCGTAACATCCCCCTGGGGAGTTCCCGGGAGGACACCGCTCTGTCCGCTTGTGTCCCTGTGGTGCAGGGCCTGGAGTATTTTAAATATACTTTGTCTTTTCCACGGGCTTGGGCCATCTGGTGCAATGTACCGGGTGTGTGTTGGTGGTGGTGGGAGGAGTGGACGGGTGGATGGTGGAGGTGGTCTTTGTGGTCTGACTGGTTGTGTGTGTGGGTGTGTTGGTGTGGGTCTGGTGTGTTCTGTGGTTTGATATGTGTGTGTGGGTCTATTGTGGTGATGGTGGGTGTGTGGGGGTCTATACTGAAGGCTGGGGGGTCTATAACGGGATGTAGGTGTGGGAGGTAGCGTGTGTATGTTCGTTGTGCGTGGTAGTGTGGCTGTGTGGTGTTGGTGCGATTGGTGTAGGTAGGCCTCCAGCTGACGGTGACGGTGGTGGTCCCGTGGTGGGTAGCCGGAGAGGGTGGTGGTCCCGTGGTGGGTAGAGGCGACGGCAGGACGGTCCCTGGTAACTGCTGACGGTGACACAGCCAACGGGCCCATAGAAACACACTTCTATTGGAAAGGATGAAAAGTACATCAGAGTAAATAAAAGGGGGGATCTGAGGACCCCGCCCGCACACACACGCATAGGAGTATATATATAATATATATATATATATATATATATATATATATAAACACATGTGTTCTGTTACATGTATGTTTTCTCCTGTGTAATTCAGTCTTCAGTGTAATTCAGTCTATTGATGGTCCTGTGATGCCATCTACTGGCGAACTTTGGTATTTTTCTGGAACACGTTCTGATATGCATGCCTTGCACTCCACTACGCTAAATTCACTTGATCGGAAAGCATGGTACTCACACTCGTCTTCATAATTGCGTCTCCTCTGGTTTCAAGTTGGCCTTGTAAGCATCGTTGGTACGTTATCGTATTGATATGTTAAGGGGGTTTGATGTATAATAAGATTAAGGAAACTTTGTAACAAATTAGATGGATGGCTATTCTTACGTTAGCAAGCTAACTTAGTAGCTAAGCTAATTTTACAGCATTCTGTACATTCTCATACTGAAATGCTGTACTTCCATTCCTCAGTTTTACCCTACTTCACCTCACCATAAAGAGTGAACTGCAACTTCTCGTCTGCGTGGTTTGATGGAGAGGAGTTTATACCATCTGTCAACCCTGGCAAGGTGCTGGGGGTAGAGGGCAAAACAAGAGACACACACACACACACACACACACCACACACACACACACACACACACACGCATCCAGACCCATCCATACACATCCTCTCATTAATAGTGAATCATGCGCATTTATACAAAATATAGGAATAAAAAGGAGCACACTGCAATCTCAGTAGAAGTCATGGGTGAAAAATAAAGGAACCCCAAAATTGCACACACACATATACATATATATATAAAAAACATGGTAAAAGCATAAAACATGGTAAAATCATGCAAGAAGTATTAAAAACACACAGGGTAAAGATAAGTGCTGGCAGATAAGTTGAAATTAATTAATAAATAGGAATATAAATAAAGATAAATAAGACATAGTAAAACCATTCACACATCCATACCATCCTTTAACATAAAAGAAGCCTCCAATGAATAAGCCTTAACCCCCGTCCCCGAGCCCAGGGGAAGCTGTCCTGGGTCGTCTGGAATTGAAGGAGAGACCGTTGTTTAAGGTGACCGCATCGGGGGTCCACCTCCTCTATGCTGTCGCTCACAAAGCTGCTGAAGGCCTCAGTGCAGTGGAGCTGGTGAACGAATAGCTCGACTGAAACAGAGAGGAGAGGAATGACGAAACGGGCCTGAGGGACTTTAGCTCTGGCTGTTCCAACGAGTCGTCGGATGTCTTTGATAACGGTAACGGCTGTTTGTTCCCCAAGACCGTTGTTTATCTCATCTCAGAGCCAGAGTCTGGCTGGAGTATACGTTTTATAAGGCGTTTGGGGATGTAGATGCTTTTAAACAGCGCCGGTGTTACAATAATATTATTTGCTTTGTTGAAAATGATGAGTTGCACTTTGCACAGGATTTTGTTGGATAAACCAACATTTTTTAAAGACTGAACAAATAGCACATTTCCTGATGTATTGTACTCTCGGTTGATTGTAAAAAAAGTGTTTTTGAAAAATCTAAATCAAATCTCTCTCTTTCTCTGTGTTTACGAATTGCAAACTGTAATTCGTCGGGCTGTGGCTGTGGTCACATGATGGAGGAGGAGACCGGAGGGGAGGAGGTCCTGGCCGACCCCCCCCCCCCCCCCCCCTCCTGGGGGCGCCCTCTCCGTCCAGGAGTGCTTCGCCCTGCAGGGTACGGGGCTTTGAGTGTCTCTGCGTCCGCCCCCTAC
>NC_079428.1:17366046-17401046 GCF_026213295.1 Gadus chalcogrammus
GCCCCGTGCCCATTACATGCGTCCGTTGCGTGATCCCCATTGACTTTAATGGGGACGGACGCGCAATGCATTGTGGATCCGTACGTTCCGTTGGAGCCTTCGGCTCAGTCAAGAAGTTGAAATATGTTCAACTTTTTCGGCAGCGACGGATCCGTCATCCAATCAGATCGCGTCTGCAAATTTAAGCACTGTGACGCGACTCGGGCTCTGACGATACTGGAAAGCGGGAAAGCGGGTCATCTTGCATCGCAACAAGCAGGAAGTAGCGGGAAGAACCCGGCGAAGCGATTAGATTGGCTGACGGATGCCTCTGCAAAGACTACTCCCCCATCAGTCAGCCACGCCTTCCCACATCAGTCAACGGACGCATGTAGTGGGCACGGGGCGTTACGCCTCGTGCCCACTGCACCGTCAGTCAACGGACGTGGGAAGGCGTGGCTGACGGATGGGGGCGTAGTCTTTGCAGAGGCATCCGTCAGCCAATCAAATCGCTTCCCGCTAACAACAACAAAGCCGGCGGGTTCTTTCCGCTTCTTCCTGCTTGTTGTGTTGTCATTGCAAGATGGATCCCGTTGTAGCAAGGATGGTGTTGGTTCAGGTTGCTGGTGCTTTGGTCCACCGACGTGGAAAGCAAGTGCATCGGCGTTGGTGGGTTCACCCCATTCTCCGGACACGCAACCAGAGAGGGGAGTATCACGCACTTGTGCAGGAGTTGCGTCTGGATGCACTCCTTTTCCATCAATATTTTCGGATGCCTCCGGACCACTTCGACGAGTTGCTTGGCAAGGTCGGTCCTCTCATTACCATGGCAGACACACGGTTTCGTTCTGCAATTGGCCCTGCCGAGCGACTCGCCATTTGCCTACGGTAAGGATACTTTTTTTTTTCATTTTTTATAATGATCACACAACTAGCGTTTCCATACAGCTCATTGGTGTGCACATACTGCTAGGCTATAGAAAAGGTGCCCATTTCCATCCACGGTGTTGTTTGCATAAGATTTCCTAATTAGGGAAGACATCTACCCATCTATAGCCATAGTAGTGTGCAGAGTGTTCCTGTTAAATCTCAGGTTATGTGGTAGAGCTATCTGTAAACAATCTAGTCATATTAGTTGTGGATGTCACATGGGATTATTTATGTATCAATGAAGAGTGTTTCAGATAAATGTGTTCCATCATAAAGCCTTTCTATGAACATGGTATGCAAGCAACCATGTATGAATAATAAATATAACTAAGCTGTCATGACTCATGCCCTGTATTTTTTAAAGTATATTTGAAGTATATTCTTTAATGCTTTCTTTTTTAGGTATCTTGCCACTGGCGATTCCTTTCACACGATTGGCTTCAGCTATCGTGTGGGCACTTCGTCAGTGTGTAGGATAGTGCGGGAGGTAGCCAGGGCCATCTGGACTGCTTTGGTGGAGGAGGAGATGTCTGTTCCCAAGAGGGCGGACTGGAGCACCATGGCCGAGCAGTTTGAGTGGCGCTGGAACTTCCCCAACTGCATCGGAGCGATTGATGGGAAGCATGTTGTGATACAAGCTCCAGGTAACTCTGGCTCCTTGTATTACAATTACAAGGGCACCTTCTCCCTGGTCCTCCTCGCCGTAGTGGACGCCGACTACCTCTTCCGGGTTGTGGATGTTGGAGGCTACGGCAGGACGAGTGACAGCGGCTCCCTCCGTAACTCCGCGTTTGGGGAAGCTCTTCGCGATGGCACCCTTGACCTCCCTCCCGCCCGCGTCATCTCCGGCGCAGAGCAGCGGGGGCCACTTCCTCATGTGTTTGTGGGGGATGAGGCGTTCCCACTCATGACCAACCTGCTGCGGCCATTCCCTGGACAACATCACACTCAGGAGAAGCGAGTGTTCAACTACCGCCTCAGCCGGGCTCGGCTGGTAGTGGAATGTGCCTTCGGGATCTTGGCATCTAGGTGGCGCATGTACCGGCGCGTGATTGGCACCAGTCCTGAGGTAGCTGAGGTGTGTGTGAGGGCCACCTGTGTGCTGCACAACTTTCTCGAGAGGAAGAAGCTGCAGGGGAGAAGACGCGGGGTGGAACCGAACATCGAGCCATCGACTGATCCTGAAGCCCTGCGTGATGCACCCAGGATGGGCTCCAACAACGCCAGCAGACTGACCATCCAGATGCGGGAGGCCTACTGTGCGTTCTTCAACGAGGAGGGTGCAGTGCCATGGCAGCCAAGAGCCTAGCAACACAAAGGCTCTTCAACCAAACAGCTCTTTTAAGAGCTACCCATATCTTAAGAAAAGAAGCATATTCCAACTACACCTGCACCTTCCTATACCTGCGTATACATTGTACATTTGCTCAAGGTTAAGTTTTAAAAGTAAATGTAATAATGATTGATAATGATTTGGTTTTGTTTTTCACAGATGACCCGAGCCAGCTTTCAAGAATCCCTATTGTCTTTATGCAAGTGTACTGAATAATTATTAATGTGCTAATATTAATATAACATAATTCCACTTCCAAATTATAATGTATTATAAATGTATTATAAAAGGAACACATCACAATCAAAGTAAATTTTTTAATTAAGAACACACAGAACAACAGAACAACAAAACGACAGAAACACCATAATTTAACACCATAACAACAAAACGACAGAAACACCATAATTTAACACCATAACAAACATAACCTCACGCACTCAGTCACTCACTCACTCACTCACTGTCATTCTCCCTAACCTCCCCCTGTAGCGCCGCCATATCTGCCCTGGAGACGATTTGGTACACCTCGTACCGCACCATGGCTCTATTCGCACTGGAGAGCCTTCTCATGGCTGGGAGGAGGGACATAAAGAATGTCTCGTCCTCAGAGGGGGGCTGCGGCTGTGGCTGTGGCTGTGGCTGTGGCTGTGGTTGCGGCTGTGAGGCCAGTGTAGCCAGCGGCTCCAGGAATGCCAGCATGCCCTGCTCAAAGGAGGACATCTCTGGCCTCCGCCGCTTTCTACCCCTGCCCTCTTCTGGGGGCTGCACGTGCCACTGGCTCCTACCCACAGGTCCACCCACAGGTCCACCGTCCGCTGCTGGGGCCGTGGCTGGGGCCGGGGCCGGGGCCGGGGCCGGGGCTGTGGCCGGGGCCGGGGCCGGGGCCGGGGCCGGGGCCGGGGCTGGGGCCGGGGCCGGGGCCGGGGCTGCTTCATCTGCTTCATCTGCTGCCTCTCCATGCTCCTCTCTCACCACCATCACCGACGCCGGGGATGGGTTGCGATGCGGGAGGTTGGAGGTGGTCCCTCTATTTTGTAGGAATGGCGCTAGGAAGCCCATCACCCCCATGTACCTCCACACAGGCTGCTTCTCACTGGCCCCTGCCCCACTCCTCTGGGCTTCCTTCTCCTTCACCCTCTCCCTCCGATATCGGTCCCTGAGGGACCTCCACCTCTTCATACATTCAGCCGCTGTAAATAAATATATGAAATAAAATTATTGATCACATTACAATCTACTTCATTCTTTTCATTGTTATTTTCTGTAAAGACTTAAACATTTATGTCTATGTACTCTTTATAATCTATGTAGCAGTAGCTATGCTGTAGCTGCTATGTTACGTTTTTTTGGATTCTGCACTGCATACACGGTCCAACTCGAATTAATAAATACAGGGATATTGTTTCCAAAACGCATATGTATACAGAAAGTGCATGTTTAAACATGTGTCAGCAATTGCAACTATACATTCTAGGTAGCAGTTAATTATATTTTGGAGGATGCTCATGCTGGACCATGCATGCTGTATTGCTAGCAGTCATTCAACACTGATTCATTTGAAAAGTAGTACATACATCGAAAATAATTAGAAAATAAATACATATTACCTGTTTCCCCCACCTCCAACGACACATCTTGCCATGCCCGATCTTTCAATGTGGTGTCCCTGTATGTATACATGGACTGATCATACAAAATCGGGCGAGAACCAACGGCGATTATCAGTTTGTCCTCCATTTTTTAATTAACTTCTCCGCCGCTCTCCCGCTTTCCAGTATCGAGCCCGAGTCGCGTCACAGTGCTTACATTTGCATACGCGATCTGATTGGATGACGGATCCGTCGCTGCCGAAAAAGTTGAACATTTTTCAACTTTTTGATGGTGGCGAACGCTCCAAGTCAACGGACGGATCCACAATGCATTGCGCGACCGTCCCCATTCAAAGTCAATGGGCAACGGACAACTGACGGAGGTAGTGGGCACGGGGCGTAAGCAGAGCGGAGAGCATCACAAAGGACAGCTCACACCCTGGCTTTCACCTGTTCGACCTGATGCCCTCTGGCAGGCGCTATAGGTCCATCAGAACCAGGTCTTCACGGTTCAGAGACAGCTTCTTCCCTAAAGCTGTATCCACCCTGAACACACACATGCACTGACCCCCGACTGACTGACCCCCCCTAACCTCCCACTGCTGTATTGTACTTTACTTTATTTAATTTATTATTTATTTACATTATTTACATTTCTATTTGGTATACTGTTGTTCTTGTTCTATTTATATATTTATTTATTTTCTCGAATGCACCAATTGGGAAAGCTTACTAAAAATGTTGTTGTACTTGACTCGTGCAATGACAATAAAAGGCTTTCTATTCTATTCTATCTATTCTATTCTATATGTCAGTGGAGTCGGCTTTCATTTTAAACACGAGCGCACACACACACACACATACACACACACACACACAACCACACACACACACCCACACACACACAAAAGTACATGGTTTAGTATTTTGCTGTCCTCTGCAGCGAGATCTCGTTCTCCTCTCTCCCAGCAATTCTGGCAGGGGAGGAGGGGGGGGGGGGGGGGCTCCAGTAATGAGTTGATCATCAGCAGTGGAGAGATGGTCTCTGGGTAGGTCTGCGCTCTTCTCTCTCTCTCCTCCCTCTACCTCTCTCTCTCTCTCTCTCTCTCTCTCTCTCTCTCCTCCCTTCTCTCTCCTCTCTCTCTCTCCTCTCTCTCTCTCTCTCTCTCTCACTCTCTCTCTCTCTCTCGCTCTCTCTCTCTCTCTCTCTCTCTCTCTCTGCTGTCTCTGTCTCGTCTCTCTCTCTGCTGTGTGTGTGTGTGCTGTGTGTGTGTGTGTGTGTGGTGTGTGTGTGTGTGTTGTGTGCGTCATCATCATCTAGGAAAGCAGAACCACTGCGCTAGCTTGTGGGGGAGAACAGGAAGTCTCGTTCACGAAGCAAAAAGTTAAGCGTTAAACCCAAACCACAGTCACTTGGAGGCACTTCTCTCTTTATGGAGACAAAGAACAACACTTTATAAACCAGTCTGATAAAAACCATTATAAAGGGAGTCCAAAGAATATAAAAATAAAAGGCTTTCTATTCTATTCTATTTCTATTCTAAAAATGTTAAAATTGACCATCAATCAATAATTCAAATACATTTGACATTAGAAATATAGTCTTTGCAAAATCTGCTAAGTTAACCTGATGGAAGATCTTAAAAGTCTCTTCCTTTCATGGTTAATCAAGATCAACTTTAAGAAGCCCAAGAAAATGTAGCATTTGGATTATAGTTGAGTAGGCTACATGAATATAAATCACCAAAACAGTGTGTGTGTGTTTATATATACTTGTGTGTGTAGTCCGTGCGTGTGTGTGTTCACATCTGCGTGTGTGTGTTCATATCTGAGTAAGTGTGTGTATTCATATCTGCGTGTGTGTGTGTGTGTGTGTGTTCATAGATGCGTGTGCGGGTGTACATGTGTCTGTGTGTATATTTGAGTGTTTATAATAAGGTGTGTATGTGCACGTGGCGCGTGTTCATATGTACGTGAGTGTGTGTGTGTTCATATATACGTTTGTTTGTTTGTGTTCATATACGTGTGTGTGTGTGTGTGTATATGTGTTTGTATTCCTGTATAGGCCTATGTGTTTGTGTATGTGTGTTTATATATGCGTCTGTGCATGCGCGCATGTTTATATATGTGTGTCTTTATTAGGGCTGGCAGTTTAACGTTATTAACAGCATTAACGCAAACCAATTTTAACTGCGTTCATTTTTTTAACGCGCGATTAACGCTCTTTTGCTTGCCAAACGTTGTAGTTGTTTCACCTGCTGTCTAGCAACAACTAGTCACATTAGAAAAACTACAACACCATACCGGATCTAGCTACAACCGAAACAAAACAACAAGAACGCCGCACAAACTTGTTGGGGCAAGCAAGGATACGGAGCGGGTGAAAAACTCCTTTAAAGTGTCTGTGTGTTTGTGTGTCACTCTGTTCAAGCCTGATTGTTTAGACTGGGACCTGGGGTTATAGCACGAACCTCGCTGAACATACCCAGGCTTTCTTGGGGGAAACCTGGCTCGACAGCCGCAACTCGCAGTCAGAGTTAAATGGTTCCACGACACTCACTTTAGATTCAATTTCTTGAACCAGGTTTTCCGCTTTAGGTTCAATGCGCGTTCACAAAAGGGGCGTTTCTCTGCGTCATTTGACTCTCTCTTATGCAAAATTATCGATCGAGAGCGGTGTATTTCACCCAAGGCGAGCAGTGTATTATTATGAACTCCTACGCGGAATTCAAAGTTCAAAGTTCATCACAGCCAAGGGGAACACGGTTGCCCATAATATGGCTAGGGTGGCGTGCTGGCAAAAAATAGCCGACCGTGTTATTCGAAAGTGAAAAGATTCTGCATATTGTCTGAAAATATCATGCATCATCATGCCTTTTATCCCATAGATGTGTTGCCAGCACGCTCCTACGAACATGGGGCCGAGTCAAAAATAAATATTAAAATATTATTCAATGCGGGAAGTTGTAAGCATCCATTTGAATAATTTCAGGTGAATCTAGCCTATGATGTGCAAATGACCATAGGCTCCAACCTTTAGTCACATGTTGATTACCTGTAGCAAATAAAAAGAAAACCCAAATTAGTACGACTGGGAGGGGGACCGCTCCACCACCCTTCACCACTTCGGAGGAGCTGTCTCTCGCCAATTAATAACGAAGGTCGGCCGATGATGGTGGAAGGGGGGATGACCTCTGACCCCACTGCCCGTCGACTTCCAAGGCGTTTGTAATGAGTATGTATTCATGTATTGGCAATGGACATAATAATTGTCATGCTAATCAAATGTGAAATGATTGAGTGTAAATTAATTGTGTCATTTTTAGTTTAAGGTACAAACATTATTTTGGAGGAGCCGCCGACAATCCATCTCCAATCAGAGGTATATAACTATCAAAACAAAGTATCACGTATTCATCTAAATGTTTAATTTTTGGGATGAATGTCCTATAATAGGTTTCCCTGATTCTTGCTGGAGACTGTCGGCCGGTGACTCCAGGGCGACTATGGAGGGGATTTTTCTTAACAATTATCACAGCTATAATATGAATTTGTAGAATACAAAAAGCCTAGGCCTAATTGTGTCACTGACATAGCGGTTATGTAAGGGATAATGGACAACACGGCGCTTGACTATCCAAGGTTAATGTACGTTGAACGCGTGGGGCCACCATTGAACTTGAAACACAGACACACTGCGCAACAGTAAATGCACGGCTCCTTTGTGTAGCATTGCCTACATACGGTCCAACAAGGACAATCAAATAACGAATGACCTCTGAGAGTCTGTAACTACGGACTTCCCCCGTTCCGATGACCCGGACTTCGCGCTCAAGAACCGCCTCATCCTCGCGGCCATCAAGGCGGCCCACCACCTGGACAACGCCTCCGGCCCGGACCCTCTCCCCATCATCGCCAGGCTCACCGCCTCCTTGACGGCCTCCATCCGCATCCGCCCTGCTGTCCCCAACGCCGCGACCCTTGCCTTTCTTGATGGCAACGCTCGCGACTGGGGACACGCCACCACCATCCTCCTGCGGGACCACTACAGGGCTACGGTGGCCCAGAAGGTGAGTGAGCTCTCCTGCCCTGCGGACCCTGCCTGGCGGCGCAACTTTGATGTGGCTGCCTCCTGGGCCGCTCGCCAGTACGGCCACCGCCTCCGCCAGGACACACGGACACCCTGCTGCAGGCTCGAGACCCCCTCCGGCCGCGCCCCTGCCGCAGAGGACGACGCCTACCTCTGTCCCCGTCGGCACCCCCCTTGGCTCCACCCGCGCCCGGCTGACCTTCAACCCTCCGGCTGACAGCGCCATCCTGGACACGCCCACCAGGAGGTCCACGAAACGCGTCAGCAACGCGAGAAGGTCCCGGATGACCTTTGACCCGCCCGCGGACGTCGTCACGCCGATCACGCACACGTGCATGTTCTCCAGACGTGCCAGCACCGCCAGGAGGCTTGCATCACTTACCAGGAAGCCTCGTTCGGCCTGCTCCACTGCTGAGGGGCTCATCAACGAGAACTCTCCGTAGCATGCCCCCAGGACGTCATCACCAGTGTGGGGTTGGGTTGGGGATCCAGGTGAGTTGTGTGATGATGCCATTTAATCTTGAACCTAACCCCAACCCTAACCCTAACCCGCCAGTGCCTCCTATCGACTCTCCTGATCTTCTTCCCTCCCCACCAACACCTGGGCACGCGAGTCCGGCCAGACCGTCCTCAACAAACACTACACCGCCCTCAGCCGTATCGTTGCCCTATAGGGCTCATGATTTGTGTTGTGTGTGTTATTGTTGTTGCCCATCACCTGTTCACCCTTTATACATTTTAAGGTTCTTGTATATTGTGGTTGTGTTTTGTTTTCTCCCGTGTGTCCCTCCCCGAGCCGTAGGTGTTTGTTGTTTTCGTGTGCCCCCCATCCCTCTCTCTCCTTCTGAGACGTGCCCCTTGCCTCGGCCCTTGCGCACGGCCCCTCGCCCCCTCGCCCTTTCACCGTCCACCCTAACCCCTCCCTCTCCTGGCCCTTACCTTAACCCCTCCCTCTCCTGGCCCTTACCTTAACCCCTCCCTCTCCTGGCCCTTACCTTAACCACTCACTCATCTGGCCCTACCCTGACCCCTCACTCATCTGGCCCTAACCCTGACCGTCCCCCTCCCTGGCCCTAACCCTGACCGTCCCCCTCCCTGGCCCTAACCCTGACCGCCCCTCCCTGGCCCTAACCCTGACCGTCCCCCTCCCTGGCCCTAACCCTGACCGTCCCCCTCCCTGGCCCTAACCCTGACCGTCCCCCTCCCTGGCCCTAACCCTGACCGTCCTCCTCCCCGGGCTCTGACCCCTGACCCCGTTGTGACCCTGACCCTTACCATGTTCCCCTTCTGGTCCCCCTCACCACCGTTCTCAGGTCCCCCCCCGTTTGGCTTGACCCCGCACCACTCGTGCGTGTGTGTGTGTGCGTCTGCCTCTCGGTTGTTTCCATTCGTTTCTATTCATTTATCTATTCATTTATCCGTTTATTATTTTTCATTTATCCCCTCATTGTATTGTGTTATTATTATTGTGTTATTATTTTATTCATCTGCCCCGTTTTAATCGTTTACATTATTTAATCTATTCAATTCACTCTGTGTGTGTCTTCTCCATGCATCCCGAATGCTGCTTAGCATTGGTTTATTTGGCGTCCTCTGCTGACAACTGTGAATGTTTGCAGCCGTTCAGGCTTGTTTACCTGGCCTGGCGTCTGATTGGTCCCCCCGCTTCCGGGTATCCATCTTGGAATGATGAAGCGTGACGCACTTTCATTGGGACGCTCGTACTTTATTCCATACCTTCTATTGGTTTATTTGCCCCTTTATCCCCTCATTGAATTACGTTTATTGTCTTTTATTGTTGTTTATCGTTTTTTATTCACCCGCCCCGTCCAATGTATTCGTTTATGTCCTGTCGGTACGATCGTTTACATTGTTTGACTCGCGTAATTCGTGTTTTGTGTGTGCTTCCCCGTACAGTCAGCATACCACATGTTATCGGTTTGTTTGGCGTCCTCTGTTGGCTGTCATCACCTATTGTCACCGTGCGGAAGTGTTGATCCAGCCTGGCACCTGATTGGCCCTCCCGCCTCCCGGGTTGCCGTGGTCACTTCTGCGCATGTCACGAACCAGTTCCTCTCCCTCCCCCTTGCCTGTCTGCGCAGTGGAACTCTGTGTGTGTGCTCGTCAACAACTATCACTGTCACCACGGCTCGTTTTTCGTTTTTTTGTATTTCTACGGACATATTCACGGTTTGTTGTTGCTATTTTATGTACCTGATGAAGTCACAATAGTGACGAAACGTCGTACTTTGCCCAACGGTAAGAAGTCAATAAAAACGGATTCTTACCGGACCACACTCGCATTTCTGAGAACCTCCCGATCACTTTTTAAATAAAACGAACCGTTGGATATGCCTGTTCCGAGCCACCACGACGACTGGACCCTGGTCCAGCGCGGCCGACGCCACCGCAGGCCCGGGACCCATCGGACATCCCCTCTCTGGTCAGTCTACCACCCGATAGACTCGCGCCTACAGCTAGACGCACATACGCGTCAGTCATGCACCCACATAGACGCGACTGGGTCCCCCGCGACCCATCTCCCCGGGGGGGGTCCCCTCCCTCCCCCCCTCCCCTCCCCTCCTCCCCCTCCCTCCTCCCCCCCTCCCCCCCTCCCCCTGCAGGCTCGAGACCCCCTCCGGCCGCGCCACAGAGGACGGCGCTCACCTCCGCCAAGCCCCGGCGCTGGACCCACGCCACGCCCCTCTGGTCAGCCCGTGCGTCCCCCCTTGGCTCCGCCCACACCACGCCCCTCTGGTCAGCCCGTGTGTCCCCCCTTGGCTCCGCCCACGCCACGCCCCTCTGGTCAGCCCGTGCGTCCCCCCTTGGCTCCGCCCACGCCCGGCTGGCCCTCGACATCCCGGCGGATGGCGTCGCCCCGGACACGCCCACCAGGGGGCCCACACGCCACGTCAGCACTTCAAAGAAAGGCTCACGGCCTTCTCCTGCCCTGCCGCTGCCGCGGAGTGAGCCCCGCCCTTCCGGGTCGTCTCTCCTCCAGCCCCTCGCCACGCCCCTTCGTACGACTACGACACCCCCCTGTGCGTTTGCCGAGACCTCCGCTCGTCGGGACGCTGCCCCCGCCGTCACTCCCCTTGGCTCCACCCGCGCCCGGCTGACCTTTGCCCCGCCCGCGGACAGCGTCACCAGACACGCCCACCAGGAGGCCCATCGGGCATGCCAAGGTACTGGGGGCGAGTCCCTTCTTGTCGGTAGCTACGCGACCCGGAAAAAAGGCTTCTGAAAAAAGAAAGAACAGATCACAATGTCTCACGATCGCTAGATTGGGGACCTCATAACCTTTGTGCTTTAATGTGGGCGTGTGTCGAGGATCTCGGGGAGTTGCATGATGATGGCCCGTGCACCCGGAGTCTCCTTTAATGCTTGTGCCTAACCCTAACCGTTTCTCTGGCACCTTCCTGTCAAAATATATTCACCGAAAACGGCCTGCACCGAGCACACTTAGGATTTTGCTGTGCAAAGCCGCTACGGCCAGCAGCATATGTGATGCCCGACTCCACATCTCGGGGGGGGAAGGTCGCACGGACTTGGCGCCGTTGGAAAGCCGCTCCTCCCTTTGGGGGGGGTGCGTCTGCCTCCCGTTTCTCTAGCACCTTCCTGTCAAAAGATATTCACCGGAAACGGCCTTCACCGGGGTGCACTTCGGTTAAAACCCCCTTATCCTAACCCTAACCCTAACCTTTGTTGGTGTGCAACCTTTTTTAGTTTATTGTTTCTAGATCCAATAAATATTTACTTTTTTAACTGCTTCTGGAATATACTTACTCAATCTGGTCCACGGCGTGCAGTGATGTTGTTCAGACCTTCTCCTTTTGTCCTGGTGGTCTATTGGGCGGTGAGTACCCCAACATCTGTGTGTTCAGTTCAGTTTTTTCTAAAGTGTGTACACACTGCAAGACTATGAGAAGATAAAACACACACAGAGAAACAACAGGGACACACTCCTGCCTTCCCCGAACAATGCCATTCCAACATTAAGGCTTTTTTCATTACAGAAGAGAGTATGGGTTTGTGATTTTTGGGCGTGTGTCCATGTGTGTGCATATATATACATATATATGTATGTGTGTACACTGAAGACCGACACAACATCTACTACGATCTACTCAACCAACCGGCCCAACTCCACCCGCCGCCCCTCCCTTGAACCATTCTAGGGTCACTTATTGGGAACTACCACCAGCCCACAACCAGCTTACCACCAGCCTACCAGACGATCAGCAACATCTTGTTTCCTGACCTGAACACAATCTACCTCCCAGCTAAGACAATTCACCATCGGACCAACCACATCCCACCAACCCTCTACCTTTGACTTTTTCCTTTTTGGTTTTGCATAGTTCATTCCCTTGCATTTTTTATTTTCATTTCTTATTTTTAGTTTACTCTACGATCTGACTCACAGCTGCATAACCACAACTACATCTGTTCTAGCAAATCTTTTTTTCAATGCGAATTGCGGTTTAACCTTATGATAGTTTGTTTTGCATTTTTAATCTGTTTTCCCTTTTTCTTTTCTTTTTTTATACCCCAACCCCTTCCCCGCTTTTCTTTTTCTTTTGAATTAGTCTGGGTCCCCCTTTAAAATGGCTAACTCTTATAAAAACAGATTTAGCCTATTGGGTACCTACAACACAGTACCACAGAAGCCTCCTCCTTCCAAGGTTACTCCTGTTGGGACAGACACATCAAGCAATTCAGAGTTTTTATTAAGCAAAACCTAGTTTAAACTTCTCCAATCGATCCACCACACAGAGATTCTGTCGGAAGCCCTCATTACAGGGGTCCCCCCACTGGGGATGGCTAGAAAGGTAGCTTACCTCACAGCCTTCATCAAACCGGCGGCTCCGGACGACATTGTTTTAACTGAAATTAAGAATAACACAATTGACTGGTTGAATAATAATTTACGGATCCTACAGAAACATTATGGAAGAATCCGAAAGGATTTCCCCTTGACCCTGAGCCCATTTAGTGAGGAGGCCCTTGAGAGAGCTCTTAGATGGGCCCGCCAAAGGTACGGCAGAGGCCTGACTCCCTCATCTATCACTACACTTCGCTCATTGTTAACCAGTCTTACTGCCGATCTGCCACCACCTACTACTCCACTGCTTATCTCAGACAACGCAAGCCTTCCCACCGCTCCCTACACGACCACTAACTGCTTCATTTCCCTTCAAACACCGCAACACACTCATCTTACCTTCCAGGCCCTTACCTATCCCTTCTCTTCTCTCCCTCCCACCATTTTCCCTTGGTTTGGCCCGACGCTTTCCTCCCACCTCTACAGCTACACCAGCCCCTCAACCACCACGGCAAAACCACCCTCCCCTACCACAACGCCTCCCGGTGGTCAGACCACGTCCACCTCCTGTCATCTTACCAGCACAGACTACCTTAACTGACACCATTCCTCCAACTCCTATAGATCACACCTCAGTGACCCTCCTTAAGTCTTCCACACCAGACCTTGAACCCCCAATTACATCTCTTACCTGTTCAACCCCCAGACCCAGTCGTCTCTCCCGCAGGAGAAACCCGACTCAGGGGCAGCTTTGCCCTTTGACCTCTCCACTGATGTTGACCTCCTCACCGCCTTCTCTGACGGAGGAGACCACTTTAACAGTCGTCAAACAAAATAACACAAACCAGAATGCAAAAAAACAACCCAACCTGCTCACCTTCATTGCCGAGATCCACCCTTGTTCTCCTTCACCTCCTTTGATCCCTCCTGCAGATGGATCTACCACAACAGGGGAAGAACCGAACATCACATCGTCTCACCAGGCTCCATCTCCTCTTCCTACCTCTTCCTCTTCTTCCTCCCCCTCCTCTCCCCCATTACTCCTCCCCTCTCCATCTGAATCATCGGTAGATGACCAATCCGGGTCCCCTTCTTGCTACCAGCCCCGTTTACACCCTTACACCAACCGGAAGGCCTCCATTTGGTCCCTCCCCATTAGACAACCGGTCATTATTATGGGGGATTCTAATATTGCCCGCATACCTACATTTAAATTGGACTGTATCCAGGCAGACAGCTATCCAGGAGCGACACTTAGACATCTCACGGCCATCCTGCTTAGGCTTACGTCCCCTAGACCGGACACAAAATTGACAACTGCCTTAGGGTACAGACAGCACTCACCATCATCAAAGACACCCGTCGATTGGTCAGATTAGCCAGAGAGAAGTTCCCACAGGCCCGTATTGTTATTCCTCTGCTAACCGTTTCCATCAGGTTATCCGCCTGCCAACTTCGCTGTGTTAAAGCATTTAATACCTTTGTAGAGATCACATAGAGGACGTGGACTCCCGCTCTGGCTACCTCAACCAATTATCTTTACTCAAATTTCAGACCACTCATGATAACATCCACTGGACTCCGGAGACGGCGAGATCGATGATGAGGGACTGGCTGGACCAACTGGGTTTACAGTTGGGTCGCCAGGCGCAGCGCCGCCCCCCCGGTCTCCCTTTCCAATGTCACTAACCTCTCCACCGTCCAGCTGTCCCCGCTAGAACGCGAGGTCCTCGAACGTGGCCTCGCCTTCATCCCGACACCGTCACTTCCAGACCGCGACCTGTTGAGGCGAGACATGCACACATATCACCGGCGTCTTAAAATTCTGGATTATTCTGATTTTGATCGATTTTTCCCATCTACCGTTTACCATACCGTCTATGTGGGAGCCAGCCATGGAGTCCGTCTCGACACCCATACGCAATCTGATTGACCCCGACCTCCGGTCCTTTCGTGACCTCCGACCCCGACGTCATAAAGGGGAGGGTAATATCAACACCCAACAACAGCAGGCTCTGAAAGATCTAAAATCTCATCAGAGATTATTATTAAGCCGGCAGATAAAGGTGGTCAAATAGTCCTACAGGATCGGACCAATTACGTTTTGGAGGCGACACGTCAACTTCACGACACTACATATTATCGCCCTCTCACGCAGCCGATGTACTTGGAGACACAAACGATGGTCAGAACTTTAATTGATCAAATGAAAAAGGAACACCTTGGTACTGCGAAACAAACCAACTACCTCTACGGCCCGGATCTCCCTCATGCCAGATCATTTGATCATAAACATAAGGCCCCAGAGAGCTGGACTGTACCATATCTGGTCCCTCCGGGTCGTCCCATTGTGAGCGACTGTGGTTCGGATTCTTATCGCCTGGCAGAATTTTTTGATTATTATATAAATCCCCTGTCCCATTCACACCCGAGTTACGTCAAAGATACGTATACATTTGTAAATAAACTGAAACATTTAACCGTCCCCGACGGTTAAATGGGGACGGTTAAATGTTTATTTTCTCTCTATACCAATATCGATACTTCTCTTGGCTTGGAGGCTGTTAAAAAAAAAGCCTTGGAATCATCACCCGTTTTATCTCGTCCTGATTATTTTATTTTACAATTTTTACAGCTTACCCTTACCCAGAACGATTTTCTGTTTGATAAATCTTTTTTCCTCCAAATAAGCGGTTGCGCTATGGGTAGAAAATATTCACCGGCCTATGCAGACATCTATTTGGCTGACTGGGAAGAATCAGCTCTTCTCAAATGCCCGTCACGCCCGCTCCTATATTATCGGTACCTTGATGACATTTTTGGCTTATGGGATAAATCCGAGACAGAATTAAATCACTTTATTCACATTCTTAGTTCACACCACCCCCGTATCACACTTAAACATACTCTTCATCTCCAGCAGGTCCCCTTTTTGGACACCATAGTCTTCTTTACTGAGGTAAAGGATGGTTACAAAACATTAGGCACTAAAGTATATTTCAAAGACACTGACAGACATTCTTTATTATTTAGCAGCAGCTACCATCCCCGACACACTTGTAGTTCTATTATCAAATCCCAACTTATCCGCTTCCATCGTATTTGTTCCCTCCCTCACCATGTAGTGGAGGCTACTAGGACCCTTTTTGAGGCCCTTAGGCCCCGCGGTTACTCCAAACGCTTTCTCCGTACTATCAAGCATGAAGTAGCCGCTCTCTTTCCATCCGACCAGGCCAACTTCTCTGGAAAAAACAAAAACATAGATCAGCAATTAATCCCACTCGTCACAACATTCTCTCGCTCACTAGGCCCCCTTCACCAAGCCATCAAACAGCATTTCAACGCTGTTAAACTTCGAACCACTCCACTCGCAACCTTTAAAGTCATCAGTGGCATATCGCCTCAATAAAAATGTAAAAGATATGCTGGTTCATACGGCACTAAATAAGACGATACGCACAACCCTGGATCCCTACTTCACTCACCTCAAATACATCTTCAACTTGGCAAACTCCCATCTGGCAGACCTTCTCGCTGCTTTCCACCAATGTTGTTTATGCCATCCAATGCAGACAATGTAGAACCATCTATGTGGGCGAAACAGGTGCCACTATAAAACAGAGACTTTACCAACATATATATCATATTCAGAGGGGGACGGTTTCAAAGTTATTGTACGCCCATTTTGCCAAACATGATATTTCCAACTTTTCCCTCTCTGGCCTGGAGACCAATCTAGGTTGGACCCTGGTCCAGAGAAGGGCAGCGGAGAGAAGGTGGATTTTCAGGCTTGATTCTACTGCTCCGTTGGGCTTAAATGAGGGTGGTCCTCGCCCCCCTTCGTAACTCATCTGTTTATTATTTATTCCTTCCTTTTAGTTCCAGTCAACATCCAGCCCTTACTATAACTTAACCATAACCTCCTCCATCTCCTCTCCTAACCATAACCTCCTCCATCTCCTCTCCTACCCATAACCTCCTCAGTATCCTCTCCTACCCATAACCTCCTCCATCTCCTCTCCTACCCATAACCTCCTCCATCTCCTCTCCTACCCATAACCTCCTCCATCTCCTCTCCTAACCATAACCTCCTCCATCTCCTCTCCTACCCATAACCTCCTCCATCTCCTCTCCTAACCATAACCTCCTCCATCTCCTCTCCTACCCATAACCTCCTCCATCTCCTCTCCTAACCATAACCCCCTCAGTATCCTCTCCTACCCATAACCTCCTCCATCTCCTCTCCTAACCATAACCCCCTCCATCTCCTCTCCTAACCATAACCTCCTCCATCTCCTCTCCTACCCATAACCTCCTCCATCTCCTCTCCTAACCAAAACCCCCTCCATCTCCTCTCCTACCCATAACCTCCTCCATCTCCTCTCCTACCCATAACCTCCTCCATCTCCTCTCCTAACCATAACCCCCTCCATCTCCTCTCCTAACCATAACCTCCTCCATCTCCTCTCCTACCCATAACCTCCTCCATCTCCTCTCCTACCCATAACCCCCTCCATCTCCTCTCCTACCCATAACCTCCTCCATCTCCTCTCCTACCCATAACCTCCTCCATCTCCTCTCCTAACCATAACCTCCTCCATCTCCTCTCCTAACCATAACCTCCTCCATCTCCTCTCCTAACCATAACCCCCTCCATCTCCTCTCCTAACCATAACCCCCTCCATCTCCTCTCCTAACCATAACCTCCTCCATCTCCTCTCCTACCCATAACCTCCTCCATCTCCTCTCCTAACCATAACCCCCTCCATCTCCTCTCCTAACCATAACCTCCTCCATCTCCTCTCCTAACCATAACCTCCTCCATCTCCTCTCCTAACCATAACCCCCTCCATCTCCTCTCCTAACCATAACCTCCTCCATCTCCTCTCCTAACCATAACCTCCTCCATCTCCTCTCCTAACCATAACCTTCTCCACCTCCTTCCTAACCATAACCTTTCTTGTCTATATTATAGCTCTTCCCCCTACCCCAACCCTTTATTATTATTATTATTATTTTATTATTTTCTTTATCCTTTTTATTATCATTATCTTATTATCTTATTAGCCAAAGTTATTATTTTAATATATTTGCTTGTGCCTGTGCCCTCCGCTCTCTCCCATGTGCCACTTGCTCAACCTAACCCTAACCCTAACCCTACGCAAACATATTCATGGCCGAATGGGAGGTGGCAGCCCTGGCGTCCTGTCCCAAAAAAACGTTACACTATTTTAGATTCCTGGATGATATTTGGGGGGTGTGGCCACACTCTAGGGAGGATTTTGACGGCTTTTTAACCATTCTAAACACTCACAACCCGTCCATCACTATTAAATCTACCTTTAGCCCCTCCTCTGTTGACTTCCTAGACACGACCACATTTAAGGGCCCAGAGTTCCCATCCACATCCCGGCTGGACATCAAGGTCTACTTTAAAGACACTGACACACACGCTCTGCTGCACAAGTCCAGCTTTCACCACAGACACACATATGCCGGGCTTGTAAAATCACAATTGCTTAGGTTCCATAGGATCTGCTCTAGGCCTGGGGACTTTCAGTCAGCCACCAAGGTACTATTCTCTGCGTTGTCCACCAGAGGGTACTGCAGATCGTTTCTGAGAAAGGCCCTCGGAACGTTCAGAGAAACCAAAGCGGTTGCTGTTGGCCCTCATCTCCCCTTCGTTACCACCTACTCCCCGTCGGCGGTTCGTCTAGTGAGGGAAATTAAAAACAATTTTTCACACATGGTTAGTTCAACCACCCTCCTTAATAATGTGGTAGAAATTAGTGAGTATATTCTATGGTAAACCATGATTATTAATAGGTTTTATATTTTTAATTGTGGAAAACAAATGATGCTTGCAGAATCTGGGTTCAGGGCAGATGGTGCAACAGAAATGTCTTGGGAACTGCGGGGTCAAGTCATGTTGACCTCAGCCTGTCGGCCTTGGGGCAAGCTAAAGTTGACCCCAGCCTTTTCAGCTTTGGGTCATCTTGGCTAATGGGGTTGATCCACACGGACCACAGAACTGGGCAGTTGATAACATGCTGGGACGAAGATTGACAGGCGGAAGCCCCATTGTGATCCCATTGTGACTCCATTGTAAACAAAGAAATTCCTATAGGTGTATAAAGTGAGGCTGCAGCTCAATGTTCGGGCAGAGGCTCTGCAGACTCACTCAGGCTGTTGTCGTTGTTGTTTTTCTGCACGATAAAGTCTTTTGTCAATTCTTGCTCCGGACCCCTCGTTTTCATTTTACTCTCTCTCTTGAATTAGTCTAAGTGTTTTATATCTCGGTAAATCTTCAATAATAACTTTAGCATCATCGCAGCGTTTAGGAAGAACAAGAACCTCCGGGACATCCTTGTCCAGGCTAAACTCCATTCGTCGTCTCGCCCTAGACCGAATGCGCAGGGCCAATTTTTCTGGTACCGACCCTGGGTACGCAATCAAACCACACACGACGTGTTCCCTACACAGGGACGGGGGAGCCCCCTCTCCAAGAACTGTGTCTATCTAATCTGGTGCGACGTCTGCGGCGCTCAATATGTGGGAGAAACCCAAAACACTTTGCTCACTAGGTTCGCCCAGCACAGGTACAACATTCTGCGAGAGAAGGACACACACCTCCCTCTAGTGCAACACTTTACTATGCACGGCTTGCTCTCACTGTACGCCACGTCGTTACATAGCAACCTTAGGTGGTCTACCGCTAGCAGACGTCAAGTCGAACGCCTCTGGATTCGACGTTTGGGTACCGTACAGTGTTGGGCAAGTTACTTCCAAAATGTAATATATTTCATATTACTAGTTACTTGCATTTGAAAGTAATAAGTTTCTTTACAATATTACCTTCTGTGTAGAGTAATAAGTAATAAGTTACTTATTACTTTCACCAAAATAAACATTCAGGACAAGGCGGAGGGGGGGGGGCAAACATTAAAGTCTAATGAGGTCTATATTGCATCTGCATGTAGTGTGTTCCATGAATGGCTGAATTACAATAATGTTATGATATAGAATAATTAAACAACCAAAACCTTTACACGACATGACACAAACTCTTTTTCTATGCCTCATTTATTAGCTCCTTAGTTACAAAGTGCAGCCACACAAACATTTAACAAAAAAAGTTGCATTTCTATGAAATCAAACATGTTAATAGTTTATACTATTTCAATAATAAAATAAAAGTGCACTTCAAGAATGACGTCTAACAGCCACCAGACAGGGCATGTTTTGTAATTAAGTATTTTAGAACCTGAGCATATATCCTGCCCTGAAATAGCAGTAAATAGCAGTAATAAAAAAGAGCATGAGAACAGCATAAATAATGAAACACATTCAACATTTCAGTCCCACAGAGACTTTACAAGGAACTTATGCTTAGAGCCTATTAATGTTTTGGTTAGGACCAAACAACAAAGTCTTAATAGACAAAATATACAGCCAAACAAGGGCTGGAGTCTGTGTGGCTCGGATTGTAACCAAGCCCCCAGGAACACATACTTCCGCAATCCACCAGTGCTCAGCGGCCAAGCCTGGTATTGCAGCTGTTTAAGCGGGCTGTGGACGGGTCCCTCAAATCATGAGACCCAGAAGTAGATATCTCCGTTCACTCCAATACAAGTGGGGAACAGGAATGTGTCTCCGCAAAAAATGTCTGGATATCAATCAAAGGCTAATAATTACCTTCATGCCATGTCCTCAAAACGCCACCTCAAGCGTTTTATTAGCCCTTATCTCGCTGGGGAAGGGGTGTGCAGCTGAAAGGAGTCGTAGTGAAACAAATGGCATCCGAGAGGGCCTAGTTCAGTGCTCCATTAACGTGTCCGATTTTTGGACTGGTTCATCTGCTGCTCAATAACTCTCACGGTCCTCTGCTTGCGATCATTGTGATTCATCATGTATTGATCCATTTATTCAAAAGATCCAAAGACAAAGAACAGGTGCATTACGGTATCATTTTATATTGTTGTTGGACCGGAGTGGGCGGATGGGCACGCATGCGTTCTATATTTCTGCATCCGGTACGTCACGGACTAGGCCACGTGTCTGGGCCCCATAACGCGGAAGCAAATCGCTCCTGTATGTTACCCTGCGCCACTGAGCAGTTTGTATAGGAATGAATGGGCGGCCACTTTCCAGTCCGTGGTCCATCCTTTATTATGTCCATGATTGTAACGCGTTACCGGACTCAGTAACTGTAATAATATTACCGAAATATAGTTAGTAACGCGTTATATTACTCCGTTACTGACTAAATGTAATATATTACGGTAACGCGTTACTTTTGTAACGCGTTACGCCCAACACTGGTACCGTACAACCGGGGGGCCTTAACGTGCGCGGGGGGGCTTGGGGATCAGGTTCGGGAGCCCTAACCCTAACCCTCAACAAATTAAAATCTCGCCATGATTATTATCAAACCGGCGGATAAGGGAGGGCAAATTGTAATCCAGGATCGAACTAATTACATTCTGGAGGCGACACTTCAACTTAATGACCCCATCTACTATCGCCCTCTCACGCAGCCCATGTACCTGGAGCGTCAGGCGATGGTTAGGGTCTTAATTATTCTACCTTCTCCCCAAAATACACAAACCCCCAGAGAATTGGACTGTTCCATTCGTGGTCCCTCCGGGACGCCCCATAGTAAGTGACTGTGGCTCTGAATCGTACCATTTGGCGGAGTTTATAGATTTATATATTAACCCCCTATCCCATACTCACCCGAGCTACCTCAAGGACACATATACATTTGTTAACAAGTTAAAAAGTCTCACCGTCCCCGATAACACGTTTATCTTTTCAATCGATGTAGATTCCTTATACACGAACATTGACACTGTCCTAGGGCCTTGAGGCGGTGAACCATCTCGTCCTGATACATTTATTTTAAAGTTCTTAGAAATCACTCTTACCCGTAACGACTTTTTATTCGACAAATCGTTCTTTTTACAAATATGCGGCTGCGCCATGGGGAGGAAATATTCACCGGCCTACGCGGACATTTATCTGGCCGACTGGGAGGAATCTGCATTTCTTAAATGCCCGTCACGCCCCTTAATTTATTTCCGTTATCTAGATGATTTCTTTGGCCTCTGGGACAAAATCCGAAACGGAATTCAACCACTTTATGCATATCCTCAACTCACACCACCCCCGTATCAAACTCAAACACACTCTCCATCTTCAGCAGGTCCCCTTCCTTGACACAATAGTTTTTTTCACAGAGACGAAGGATGGACACAAAACATTAGCCACCAAGGTTTATTTTAAAGACACTGACAGGCATTCCTTATTATTTAACACCAGCTACCATCCCCGGCATACTTTCAGCTCCATCATCAAGTCCCAACTAATCAGTTTCCACCGCATCTGCTCTCTACCCCATCACGTAGAGGAGGCCACCAGGACCCTTTTCAAGGCCCTTAGACCCCGCGGCTATTCCAAACGTTTTCTTCTGACTATTAAAGGGGAAGTGACCGCCCTCTTCCAGCCAGGCCGGCCCGTTCTCCCTGGAAAAAAGAACACGGAACATAGGTTAATTCCATTCATTACAACATTCTCGCGACAACTAGGCCCCCTCAAGCAAGCTATAAAGCAACATTTTAATTCTGCCAAACCTCAAACCGCCCCACTCGCTTCTTTTAAAAATTTTATGTCACACCGCCGTAATAAAAATGTGCAGGACATGCTAGTCCATACAGCACTCAACAAAGCAATACGCACAACCTTCGACCCCTATTTTACTAACCTGAAGTACATCTTCAACTGTCGAGCCGGTGCCCCCATCTCGCAGACCTTCACACTACTCTCCTGCAACGTCGTCTACGCCATCCAGTGCAAACTATGCAGGATCATCTATGTGGGCGAAACGGGAGCTACTATCAAACAGAGGTTATACCAACACATTTATCACATTCAGAAAGGAACAAATGATAAACGGCTGTATACTCACTTCATCTCACATCATATCAACAACTTTTCATTGTCCGGTCTAGAGACCAATGTCGGTTGGTCCCTGGTCCAGTGGAGAGCTGCTGAGAGAAGGTGGATCTTTAGGCTTTCCTCCATAGCCCCGTTTGGCCTAAATGATGATCCGTCTCGCCCCTCCATCCGTCCCGGTCCTAAAACATAGCCACTCCATCAGTTCCGTACCATAACCTCTTCCCTCCCCCCCTCCTAAACATAACCTTTCTCCCATATTTTATTTATTTTATTGATTTTATTGAAGCAAAGGTTTTTAACGTATTTTAATTGCTTGTGCCCGTGCCCTCCTCCTGTTACATGGTAGTAGTGCATGGGAGACTACATGATAGTCCCATGTACTGCTGCATGGCGCATGAGGGAGCGCCCTAATCCTAAACCTAACCCTAACCCCAACCCTAACCCTAACACTGTCCTAACCCGCCAGTGCCTCCTACAGTCTCCTCGGACCTCCTTCCCTCCCTGCCACCATTGCCTGCTCTCCCTTGAATCCCACTGGGATCTCTGTTACATGGACTGCACCGCCTCAGGGTCATCACTGTTTGATACTTGTTCTATGACTATCTATGTGCTATGACCTTATGTGTTGCTTGTGCTTTATTATGTACATACTTACCTTTTATCCTCTACATGATGTAAGGTTCATGCATTGGATTGTTCATTTATTAAGTGTGATCCCGTTTAGATTACCTACCTGCCGTTGGTTCTTTATGTTTGATGTTTTATGTTTCATGTTAGTGTGTGTGCCCCCCTCCCTCAATGCCCCCTCCCTTAGAGCTGTGCCCCTCGCCCTGGCCCTTACCTCAGCCTACCTGGCCCCGTCCCCCTTCTGCCTCCACCACAGACCGGGCCCTCATCATGGTTTTTATCCTCTTCCCCTAGCCCCCATCCTAACCTCTCCCTCACCTGACCCTGACCTTAACCCCGCCCCCCCTGGTCCTAAACCTAACCCCTCCCACCTCCCACCCTAACCCCAACCCCCTCCCTCACCTGGCCCTTACCCTAACCCCGCCCCCCTGGTCCTAAACCTAACCCCTCCCACCTCCCACCCTAACCCCAACCCCCTCCCTCACCTGGCCCTGACCCTAACCCCACCCCCTCTGGTCCTAAACCTAACCCCTCCCCCCTCCCACCCTAACCCCAACCCCCTCCCTTACCTAGCCCTCACCCTAACCCCACCCCCTCTGGCCCTAAACATAACCTCTCCCACCCCTTATCCTAACCCTAACCTCCTCCCTCACCTGACCCTCACCCTAACCCGGGTCCCCCCCTGACCCTAAACATAACCCCTCCCACCCCTGACCCTAACCCCCCTCCCCCATCTGATCCCCATCCCAGCCCCCGCCCCCCCACAAAGGATCCCCCATTTTCTTTTTTTCATACCACATGTGTGTGTGTTTTTACTCTGTCCCCCCCCCCCCCCCGCCCCAGCCCCAGGGCCCCCCTCAGTCCCTCCATTTTTTATTTTTCATAACATTTATGTGTGTTCATTCTGCCCCCCCACCCCAGCCCCAGGGCCCCCCCTCCGTCCCCCTATTTTTTATTTTTCATATATATATATATATGTATATTATTATTAATAACAATATTATATTAATATGATCTTCCACTGCACCCACTGGTATTTTTTGTTATATGCCCCGTGCCCCCCTTCCCTGTCTTCCTTTTATTTACTTATTCCTCATCCGCCACTCACCTGCTGCCCCTCTTCCTTTAATATATCTTTAATGCATTAACCCTGTTTAAACGAACACAATATTTACCTTTATTGTTCGGCGTCACTTTGCACCCCCTGTTGGTGACCCAGATTAACGCCAGCGCCACGGCTTTCCATGCTCCATCTCCTGGATGTTTGGTGGTATTGCAACGTTAAAGTACAATAACATCAAAACGTTTTTATAACGATCTAATTCGACCTTATTATCGGCCCCACTTGTAATTATATTTTCATTCACCCTCCCAGCTCCCCATTGCCCTTTCCCTCGACTCCTCCCTTCATCCAGGCCCTTGCTTTTATTTAATTTCATTAGTTTTCATCCTTTATCCATGTCCCGTGTCCCCCATTCCATTATTGTTTTGCGTCACTTTGCACCCCCTGTCGGTGACCCAGACTAACACCAACGCCACGGCTTTCCATGCTCCATCTCCTGTTTGTTTGATGGTATTGCAACGGAAAAATACAACATTATCAAAACGGTTTTATAACGGTCTAATTTGACCTTATTACCGTCCCCACTTGTAATTACAATTTGATTCACCCTCCCGACTCCCCTTTGACCTTTCCCTCGGCTCCTTCTTCCATCCAGGCCCATATTCTTATTTATTTTTATCCTTTATCAGTGTCCCGTGCCCCCCATTCCATGCCTCCTTCTCACTTATCCCCTTTCCCCCACTTACCTGCTGCTCCCTCTTCTTTTATGTTTATATACATTTTTTCAAATGCATATATACATGTAAAAATCAATGTTTTTAATGTATGAACCCGCATCACGGTCGCATTAATGTACAGTTTGCCTTTTATGTTTTTGTATATTTTTTTACCCTTGGATTGTATCACCTTGACCCCCACACTGCAATAATTCGAAGCAACGGTATTATTTTATTGTGTTTTTAATTATTTCTATTACGGCCGTCATCTCTGCTTCCTTAACACCACCCGGTTAAAGGCGACTTAGAAGCCCCTGCTGGCGGCTCCGGTTGGTGCAGACACCACGATCCTCCGGGCTCCATCTGCTGGTGACCTGGAGAAACACAGCAAAAGTGATATAATGTTGCATTCCTTCAGCATTACTTTTGAAATTCGACCCCCTGATTGGCCCAAATTCAAACTTTAAAGTTGTTTACCCTCGTGACCTCTCATTGGCTCTTCACCTGACCCCCCCCATTGGCTTTTCATGTTTAAATTTGAAATTGTTTTGATGCCCTGGCCCCCTATTGGATGTCTCTGCCCCAGACCTCAAGTCCCCCCTCCCTCCTACATGTCTGTATAAAAGTATTTGTTTTCGTTGTCTCTCATTTGTGCTCTGTAACCACGGCTTGTCTGGATTCTCCATTATACGGTCTGTTTCTATGCTATCTATTTGTACCTGATGAAGTCATTGTATTGACGAAACGTAGTACTATGCCCACAGCAGCCTAATTTCCAAATAAATCGGATATTGGCTGGATCGCACTTGTCTCATTACCTTACAGTTCAGTTTAGTTTATTTCAGTATAGCTTCGATACTTTCCGTTTTAATTCGAATTCAAACTATTCGAAAAGAAACATGCAACCGAACCACCTTCAAGATGACGGTGAGTGGACCCTGGTCCAACGGGGACGTCGCAGGCGGACTCCTCGGGACCCCCACTACCCCCCGACGCTGATGGATTTCTCCGCGTGGGCTGCACCTGCTCCGGAGGCCCGCTTCCATCACTTCGACCACGGACACGAACGTCTCTGGGCCCCACGCCACCCGTCTCCCAGACGTTGGGAGCAACACGCGAGGCCCGTCAGGGACTGGTCTCCCTACGGGCCTACCCCTCACCACCACGAGGGTTGGTCCGAGGCCCACAGACCGGCCTACTCGCCTCCATGCCGACCGGCCTACCCACCTCCTCGCAGACCGGCCTACTCGCCTCCTCGCCGTGAGGCGCAGGAGCCTCTCCATCGCCGCGCTCCTGAGACGCGTCGGGCTCCTCGACATCCCGCCCGAGCTCCGAGCCCCCCCGCCGGACCCCGCAGGTGAGACCTCCACCTCCGCGTCCCGACCCACGACCCCGCGACCGGCCCCGACCTCCGGTCACCACCGCGGCGCGCACTGGGTCTGCGCGTCCGCCTCCACCCAGGCAGGCGCCGCGTGCCCCGGCTGCTCAGCTCTCCGACGACCCGGACTCCTGGCGGCCCTGAAGGCCTCTCACCACCTCGCCAACGCCGAGGGCCCGGAGCCCCTTCCCGTCGTCGCCAGGCTAGCTGAGTCCCTGAGGGTCTCCATTCGCCCTGCTGTCCCCAACGCTGCGACCGCGCAGCTGATTGACGGTGACGCGCGCAACTGGCGGTACACCAGCATGCTGCTGCTCCGGGACCACTACAAGGCTGCGGTGGACGAGAAGGTGGGTGCTCTCCTCCTCCTTCCAGACCCCATCTGGCGCCCGAACTTCACCGTGGCCCTGGCCTGGGCTCAACGCCACTTCGGCCAACGCCTGCGCCCGGAGACGGTGAGCGCGCTGCGCTCTCGCCTCAGAGAGGTTCTGGACGTTCCGGTCCCTCTGGTCCAGCTGTTCCCGCAACCCGCCCCTGGAGCCGTGCTGCCACGCTTCACCCTACCTGCTGGACCACCGCCTCCTGCCCCCGGCCTCCGGTCCCCTGGACCCGGTCCGGAGGCCCTCGACGTGGGGGTAGGACCTGCTGAACGGCGCTCCCCGGCCAGGCTGCCGTCGCCTACCTTTTCGCTGGCCTTCTCCTCCTCTCCTTCTTCTCCGCCCCTGTGCCCCCCCATCCCCCCCCCCTCCTCTTCCTCTCCCGTTCCCCTTACCCCCTCTCCTCCACGGCCTGCAGCCCCGGGACTTCTCCAGAGCACCACACCGTTGGCTCAAAGGACCAGGCTCGCGTCCAGCCGCCTCCGCCGACGAGTCGCAGCCATGCCCGCTCCCGGACCTTCCTCTTCTCCTCTTCCTCCCCCTCCTCCTCCTCCACCGCCCTCCGGCTCGACACCCCGGGCCGACCCGGAGAGAAACGACGCACCGGCTGACGCACGGGCCCCCGCCAGCCCCGCCTCTTCCTTCTCAAACCCGACTGTGACCCTCGCTTGACCCACCCGACACCCAAGCATGGCTAAGAAATGCCAAGAGTGGCACTTACAGTCTAGGGAACCGCTTCTCATTCTCGGTGACTCAAACGTCACACGCTTCGCTGAATTTAGCATACCTGGTCTCCAGATCGATGGTTATCCTGGCGCGTCGTTCCGTCATGCCTCCGCGGTGATGGCCAAGACCACCATCAACCCCAAGGTCCGCAAACTGGTCCTGGCTTTCGGCTTAAACGAAAGGAATAACAAGTTATAGAAATCGTTTGTGCGTAATCTCCAAACCGCTGTTAAATGGGCACGTATCGCGTTCCCTTGCGCTGCGCTCCTGATTCCTGAAGTCAACTATTCCCGTGCGCTCCCATTCAGAGAGCAGGAGCTTCTCTCCAAGTTAAATGCTTTTCATCTCACACGCGAGCTACGTAAAAGACACTTATGATTTCGTCACCAAGGTCCGTGCTCTTCGGATCCCTGCGCACGCTTTCTTATTCACTATGGACGTTGGCAGTCTGTACTCTAATATAGACATTGCTGGGGGCATGCGCGCCGTGCGTGATGCTTTTAACCTGTGTCCTGACGTCACGCGCCCTGACGACTAACTTCTTCGCTTGCTGGAGATAAACCTCACGAGAAATGATTTCCTCTTTGACAATCAGTTCTTTCTCCGAATCTAAGGCACGGCTATGGGGAAGAAGTTCGCCCCCTCGTATGCAAACCTCTTTATGGCGCAGTGGGAAGCCTCTGCGCTCGCCGTCTGCCCTCTGCAACCTCTATCATACATGCGTTATCTAGATGACATATGGGGCGTTTGGCAACACTCTGAATCGGAATTCGATCAATTTCTAAACATCCTAAACACGCACGATCCGTCCATTACTCTCAAATCATGCAAACATTTTTCCTCCGTTGATTTTCTCGATACCACCACGTTCAAAGGCCCACAGTTCATGACGTCCCTCATGTTAGACGTGAACGTTTTCTTTAAGCCCACAGACACACACGCGCTCTTACATGCGAGCAGCTTCCACCCTAGGCACACGTTCGCGGGGCTCCTTAAACCGCAACTCCTGCGCTTTGAGCGCATATGCTCCAGAACTGCAGACTTCTGGGAAGCAGTTAAAATTCTGTTTGACGCCCTCGCCCTTAGGGGATATTCGCGATCGGCCCGCCGTCTCTCCCTTAAAACCTTTAAACTCACACGTCCTCCTCTCGAGGGGCAACGCATCCCCTTTATCACGACCTCCTCCACCTCGTCCGCTCGCCTGACCCGACTGGTCAGGTCGAACTTCCAACATCTCCTCGACACGACCACTTACCTTCCGGGTTATGGCATCATCGCCGCCTACAGGAGAAACAAAAATATTAGAGACCTCCTGGTGAGGGCCAAACTGCGCCCCTTGTCGGAGCCCAGAGTCACTAGACTATCGTATTTTTATAATTTTATTCCGTTGGCCCGGAACCAAAACAATGGGAATGTTCTCCCCACTGAACGGCACTCAGGCCTCAATACGAAGAACTGTGTCTACCTGATCCGCTGTCTCACTTGTGAACTCCAATACGTAGGAGAAACAGGAAACACAGTACGTGTCCGCTTCCACCAGCACCGACATAATATCAAACATAAAAGAGACGCTCACCTACCCTTGGTTGTGCATTTTATACAACACGGATGGCTGGCCCTTTCCGCGTCGGTGCTAGAAGCCAACCCCTTCTGGTCTGCCGCCCAACGGCGCAGGTCGGAGAGGATTTGGATTGACAGGCTGGGGACCATGCAAGCCCTTGGTTTGAACGTTGGGGTGGGTCGGGGACCCCTGGGGAGCCGCCTGATGATGGCCCGTGCCAGCGACGCCACCGTGGCGTCGTTAATTGCTGACTGTCCTAACCCTAACCCTCTCCCTCACCTGACCCTAACCCTAACCCCGACCCTCTCCCGGTCCTAAACCTAACCCTTCCCACCCCTGACCCTAACCCCAACCCCCTCCCTTACCTAGCCCTTACCCTGACCCCGCCCCCTGGCCCTAAACCTAACCTCTCCCACCCCTGACCCTAACCCCAACCTCTCCCTTCCCTACCCCCCAAAGGCCCCCTTACATGACCTCCACCCCAGCCCCCGGCCCCCCACAAAGGATCCCCCTTTCTTATTTTTCTTACCATGTGTTTGTGTTTATTCTGCCCCCCTGCCCCAGCCCCCCTTCCTCCCCCTATTTTTTATTTTTCATACATTCCTATTTACAAACAATATTACTTTTAATATGGTTTCCAAATGCACCCTGTGTAATTATTCTATTGATGTCCTGTGCCCCCCCCTTCCCTGCCATTCTTATTTATTCAAGCGATCACGTTACCACATCATTCCTTAAAAGTGCTTTAATGTACTCTTCAAACCTCGACAGTACATTGATTTGACCCACTGTTTTAATAGGAACGCATGGTTTTGGTCTATTTGGCGACACCTGCTGACCACGGGGAACGAAAACACTCTGCGGCCATTTTGGTCCGAACTCTTTTAAGTTCTTCGGCTCAATTTGTAGCTTTTTGTGTTTTGTTCTCCACTGGTTCGTCTTGTGTTCTACTTTTACTATTTATCGTCACACATTTGGATTTTTGTGACCCCTAATACCGCTCTTATTTAATGTTTTGTTTACGTTTCTGCCCACGGAGGCCGCCATCTTGGATCTCCAACATTAATATGGTTTGGAGTCACTTAGCACCCCCTGTTGGTGACCCAAATTCATTATAAAACCACGGTTCTCCATGCTCCATCTCCTGGATGTTTGATGGTAGTACAACGTACAAAAATAACATTGTTTACACGCTATGTTTTTATTGCGGTTTAATTCGACCTTACGATCGGCCCCCCTACTTTCACCAATTTATTCATTTACCCTCCCGGCTCCCCATTGACCCTTCCTGCGTCTTCCCCCTTTATCTAGGCCCTCAATTTAATTTATTTTATTCGTTTTTTATCGTTCTCCAACCCGTGTCCCCCAGTCCCCTCTCATTCATCTCCCATCCCCTACTCACCTGCTGCTTCCTCTTCCCTATTGTATATATGTAATTTAAAATGTATATATAATGCAAATAAGAATGCTTCTAATGTTTGAACCGTATTTACGGTCACATTATTACACATTTTATTATTCGGGGCACGTTCGATCTTTTATGTTTTTATTCTTTTCTGTTATTTGTTTTTTGTCCTCCACTGCAATAATTTAATGCAACGGGGTCATTTGATTATGTTTTTATTAAATTCTGTCGCGAGCTGTCAGTCCAACACCACCCGGTTTAGGGACAATCAGCGACCACTGCTGGCGCCTCCGGAAGGTGCAGGCACCATGGTCCTCCTCACTCCACCTGCTGGTGACAAAATTATGCTACATTGTTGCATTATTGCACAATTACATTTGAAAATTCAACCTCCCTATTGGCCCAATTCAAATCTCAAAGCTGTTTATCCTCCTTGTTTTTGTGCTGTCACATTTGTGCTCTGTTACCTCGGCTTGCGTGGATTCTCTGTCATAGGGTCTGTTTCTATTGCTACTAAATTTGTACCTGATGAAGTCAATTATTTGACGAAACGTCGTACTAGCATACAGCAGCCTAATTTCCTAAAAATAAATACGGATATTGGCTGGATCGCACTTGTCTTATTACCTTACAGTTTAGCTTAGCTTCATTCCGTTATCGTTCGAGTTCCTGCACTGCTCGAAGAGAACCATGCATCCCAACGACCCCCTAACCAACGGTGAGTGGACCCTGGTCCAACAGGGACGTCGAACACGGACTCCTCGGGACCCCCACTACCCCCCACCGCTGATGAACCCCTCCGCGTGGGCTGCACCTGCCCCGGAGGCCCGCTTCTGTCATTTTGACAACAGACATGAACGCCTCTGGGCTCCACGCCATCCGTCTCCCAGGCGATGGGAGCAACACGCGAAGCCCGGTAGGGACTGGTCTCCCTACGGGCCTGCCCGTCACCACCACCACGAGGGCTGGTCTGAGGCCTACAGACCGGCCTACTCGCCGCGAGAAGCAGAGGCCTCCCCATCGCCGCGCGCCTGGGGAGGCGCGCGGCGATGGGGCTCCTCGCCACCCTGCGTGGGCTCCGGGCCCCCCCGCCGTACCCCAGAGGACACGGCCACAGGTGAGACCTCCACCTCCGCGTCCTGACCCGCGACCCCGCGACCGGCCCCGACCTCCACGACGCGGGAGGCCTCCGGTGGCTACCGCGGCGCGCACTGGGTCTGCGCGTCCGCTTCCACCCAGGGAGGCGCCGCGCGCCCCGGCTGCTCCGCGATCGGAGGACCCGGACTTCAGTCTGAAGAATCGCCTGATCCTGGCTGCCCTGAAGGCCTCTCACCACCTCGCCAACGCTGAGGGAAGAGGTCATTTTCGGTATACTAAATTGGAGATTTTGGCACACTTTGTGCGAAAAGTTACCCCAATTGAATTGGGGCCCCCAAAATGAAGGGCACTTTGCCCCAAACTGAAGAAAGTGTCCGCTGCTGAATTCAGAACCGGTCACCCGGGGTTACTTTGGGGTCTTTGGACTGCGTCAACGTCATTTTTCCAATAGGGGGCCCTCTCAGACCATTAATGACCAAACATGTACTTTGTACTTCATGTACTTTAGGCCAAAGTTTTTCTGGGGGCACTTTGGCCTGAGGTGCCCCTTCACTTAGGGGCACTTTGGAGTAAGTTGGGGGTACTAAGTACCTATTTTTGAAAGCAAAACACCAAGCTCATTGATTTAACGAGGCAGGGTTATTTGAAACAATTTATTAAATAAATATTTGTGAGAGGTCATTCCTTCTCCTGAGTTTGCTTCCAATTTATGTCTAGTGTACAACCCTACTGTCCACAAGCATCCCCCCCCCTCCCCATATGGATTTGGAGAGTTGTTGCCACGTCCCAGTGGTGGAAGTATCATATAATATGAAAGAGGGCATTCAATTATACTACAATGATCAATTAGGAGGCCGAAGCCCTAAAGGAAGTGATGAAATAGGTGACTGGGTCGACAACATTTAAGTAAGCTGTTACTTGAGGTCTCTTATATATCAAAGGGGGTTTCAAAGTACGCATACGCTTCAACCTGTTGCTCCAGCCCTACAGGAAATGACTCAGCAAGTGCTCCATCTCGTTGCACCTGCACCCAGCGGCTCGCTTGCAAGATTTTGGCCTGAAGTTCTTCCCAGACCTACACCCTAGCCATCCAACATGCATATCTGAGAATCAGGCCTCTCTTTAATAATGACAAAAAGTTATGAGAGAAATACACATTAACTTTTGTCTCATAAGCGGCGTGGTGCCGGCTCCTTTTGACCTTTTGACCCCAGACTTCTGGGGGAATAGCTGAATCAATTCATTGGTCAATCAGAAGCATGTAAATATCTTCCCGGTGGCGTAAGAGGGCGATCAAGGTGTCCTTCAACATCTACGCTTCCAGGCGATTGCAACGGTGCCACACATAAGCATATTCGAACATGTTTAATGGTAGTAATTAGCTGTCGAAATTGGAGGCCTTAATCAATAATGAGCAGCTATTGATTTGCTTCCCGATAGAAATTTGTGACAAATGACATGTTATTTAGCATCTACACGTTGAGCTGAGTCCAATGACACCAAGCATGACACTCTAGCAAATGGTAACATGTATTTTACATGGTACACCTAGGTCTAGGACATGATCTCGTGTAGCAAGAGGGCGAGCTTGATCTCATTGGACTCAGCTTAACGTGTAGATGCTAAATAACATGTAATTTGTAAAAAATCTCCATCGGGAAGCAAATCTGTAGCTGGTTATTATTGATAAAGGCCTCCAAAATCGACAGCTAATTACAGGGCTGCCAAGCCTCACGCTTTGAGTGTGACAGTCACGCAATTTGACCCATTCTCACACCACACGCCACACTTGCCATTTCTCACGCTTATTTCCCCATTCATTACTCTATTTTTTTTTCTCATGATAATAAGCTTTGGTCCTCGCGGCTTCGAGTGGTTATGTAGTCGCGCGGTGTCCACTTTGCGATGTATACGTTTGACAGTTTGTAAACAATCTCCCGCGACCTGCGCGTGTGAGCGTCTTGGTGGAGCGTCTTGGTGGAGCGTCTTTGTATATAGTGCCAAATTTGACTTCTGGACTGCATTCTGCAACAGTTTTCAAGAAGGGTAAGTAGGCCTACATCAATCGCCTTCTTTCAAATATACATTATACACAGAGATGTTTACTGGTTGTTTTCATATTTCATAACAGCATTATGTATAAAAACGTAAGGTAATACATTACTGAACTCTTCGTGTTAGTTAGCTAGCATAACTAGGTAGCAGCATAGTTTGATTTCTCAAAATCAGCTCACCAATAAAATCAGTCTTGGTTTCAAAATGATCACAATCACTTGTGTAATGTTAAATGGCTTCATATAGACATTAAACAATCCTAAGAGTAATAATGTGACATAAACGGAGCAAGGGCTGATGTCAATTTAATGTTAGCGAAGTAGGTGTGAGACGCCTCTCCCTCCCCTTTGCTAATATTTTGTCTCCGCTGTCTGTTCATCCAAAGTCAAATCTATTCTTGAGATTCCCAAATGTAATATGATAATGTCACACGTTGAAAATTAAAGACAGGGAAAGCAGTTTGTCTGCCCTCTGCTTATGTAGTTCAGCAAATGTATTAGTTGGTTGTTAGTTAATGCAGAGCCGGCCCTAGGCATAGGCAGTATAGGCAAATGCTTGGGGCGCCGTCATCCGCGGGGGGCGCCGAAAACGGGGAGAAAAAAAAAAATATATATATATATATATATATATATACTACTTTTTTTTTCAGTGCCATTACTACTATTATTTCGAAATATTATTTAAGCCCACAGCAACATAAAGTCATAGCAAAGGCTATTAAATAATGGAGAAGCCTTTTTTCTGGGTGCCTGCCTGGCTCGTTGCTCTGTACCTGCCCTCTGTGAGGGGGGCGGGGTCAAGAGTGTGCAGTTAAAGTGTATTAATGTTAATATTTCACACCTTAGCTTTCACATATCATTCATAGGCTATATATACATTCATTTCACTGCACTTTACTATTTTTTGCGCTGTGGTTAGACTGAATTGCATTGCAATGACAATAAAGTTGAATGAATCTCATCACATTTTCATTAGTCTATATTAGTCTCATGTATAGCACACCAAGCATCTGTTTTTTTTATTAAAATGTAACATGCAGTCGTCACATATACTTCTCTTCTCCCTTCAGATGCACTTTTAAAATATTTCAGTACCACCCCCAGTGACACAGCATCAGGTGCTGCTGTCCCGTCTACCTCTGCACAGCCCTAATTTTGTATTTTTTTTAGACTTCATTTGGTTCTATCTCTGGTTAGAACCAAACTAGATAAACCATACTACATTTAATTGTATTTACTATAATTTGAATCTGAACTCTATCTATTATTTTGCTTATGAATGCCTTTAGTAA